>NC_074689.1:39641026-39726026 GCF_029448725.1 Salvelinus fontinalis
ACACATTAAAGTCCAATACAGCTAATTAAAGACACAGATCTTGTGAATCCAGCCAACATGTCCGATTTTTTAAATGTTTTACAGGGAAGACACAATATGTAAAGATGTAAATCTATTACCTAAAAACACATTAGCATAATCCACCATCTTTACTTTGTCCACCAACACCAGTAGCTATCACCAATTCGGCTAAACTAAGATATTTATAGCCCCTAACCAAGAAAAAAACTCATCAGATGACAGTCTGATAACATATTTATGGTATGGGATAGGTTTTGTTAGAAAAATGTGCATATTTCAGGTAGATGGCATAGTTTACAATTGCACCCACCGTCACAAATGGACTAGAATAATTACAATGAGCAACGTGTTTACCTAACTACTAATCATCAAACATTTCGTAAAAATACACAGCATACACTAATCGAAAGACACAGATCCTGTGAATACAGACAATATTTCAGATTTTCTAAGTGTCTTACAGCGAAAACACAATAAATCGTTATATTAGCATAGCACATGTGCAAACATTACCCCAGCGTTGATTCTAGCCAAAGAGAGCGATAACGTAAACATCGCCAAAATATATTATTTTTTTCACTAACCTTCTCAGAATTCTTCAGATGACACCCCTGTAACATCACATTACAACATACATATACAGTTTGTTCGAAAATGTGCATATTTAGCCACCAAAATCATGGTTACACAATGACAAAAGTAGCCCAGCTGGTGAGAAAATGTCCGTGCGCCATATTAGACAGTGATCTACTCGTATACATAAATACTCATAAACGTGACTAAAAAATATAGGGTGGACAGCGATTGATAGACAATTTAATTCTTAATACAATCGCGGAATTACATTTTTTTAATTATCCTTACTTTTCAATACAGTTTGCGCCAAGCGAAGCTAAGTCAAAAAACATGGCGTCCTAAGCCACTAACATTTTTCGACAGAAACACGATTTATCATAATAAAAATGTCCTACTTTGAGCTGTTCTTCCATCAGTATCTTGGGCAAAGGATCCTTTCTTGGTTCTAATCGTCTTTTGGTGGAAAGCTGTCCTCTTGCCATGTGGAAATGCCAACTGCGTTCGGGATGAACTGGAAGCGTGCCCAGCGATTCACAGCGTTTCAGAAATAAATGTCCCAAAATCGCACTAAACGGATATAAATTGCTATAAAACGCTTTAAATTAACTACCTTATGATGTTTTTAACTCCTATAACGAGTAAAAACATGACCGGAGAAATATAACAGGCTAAACTAACGCTTGGAAAAATAGCAGGTCGATGTCCTCCACACGCATGACGCAGCTGGAAAGGAACTCCTACCTACAGGGTTTTTTAATTTATAGTGCCTGTGAACGCGCAATCGACCCCATTCAAATCGTCATCACGTAAAGGCATCCAGGGGAAGACGTAAGCAGTGTCCGTATACTCATAGGAATAACATTGGCCTTAAAACTGACTCCAGAACAGTGGCCAAAATTTCTGAAATCTGACTCCATGTCAGGGAAATTGCTGTAGAATGGGTTGTTCCACTTAGAGACAAATTTTCAACTCCTATAGAAACTATAGACTGTTTTCTATCCAATAATAATAATAATATGCATATTGTACGATCAAGAATTTTGTAGGAAGCCGTTTCAAAAATTACACGATTACCATAAATAGTGACAACAGCGCCCCCAGCCATAACAGGTTAACAACAAATTAGCTTTAAAATGGTGTGAAATACTTGTATGTTTGAGGAATTTTAATTATGAGATTTCTGTTGTTTGAATTTGGCACCCTGCACTTTCACTGGCTGTTGTCAAATTGATCCCGTTAACGGGATCTTAGCCCGTCTCAGCAATAAGAGGTTTTTAAGCACCAGCTGTCAGAGCAGCTCACAGATCATTGCACCTGTACATAGCCTATCTGTAAATATCCCACCCAACTACGTCATCCCCATATTGTTATATCTTATTTTGCTCTTTTGCACCCCAGTATCTCCACCTGCACATTCATCTTCTGCACATCTATCACTCCAGTGTTTAATTACTAAATTGTAATTATTTCACCACTATGGCATATTTATTGCCTTACCTCCATAATCTTACCTCATTTGCACACACTGTATGGTTATCCCATGTGTAACTCTGTGTTGTTTGTGTTGCACAGCTATGCTTTATCTTGGCCAGGTCTCAGTTAAATAAAGGTGATATAAAATAATACATGAATAAACATAACAAGTATTATAACATAAAGATAAATGTAATTATCTTTAGCCCTGATATGAAGGGTTTGATTCCAAAATGTGACAAAAGTCAATGTTTAGCTTTTTTTTGTGTGTGTGTTTCTCATTCAAAATGAGAAATGTATGAATTATTGCTGTTATCAACGTTTTTAAACATATACTTTATATTTGTTGTTTGTTTTTTTTGTTGCTGAAAGAGATTTCTTCACTTGTTTCATACCAAAACGTGTTCTATCCAGAGTCATGTGGTTAGAGAGTAGGGACAGTGAGGTGTCACGTGTTTAGAGAGTAGGGGCAGTGAGGTGTCACGTGTTTAGAGAGTAGGGACAGTGAGGTGTCACGTGTGATCCCTCTCCGGCCGCTAGGTCACCAGTCTGCTCGTCATGGCACACACCTGTCACCTTCGGAACGCGTAATTGCACATATGGCACTCACCTGGACTCCATCACCTGTACTCCATCACCTGGACTCCATCACCTGGACTCCATCACCTGGACTCCATCACCTGGACTCCATCACCTGGACTCCATCACCTGGACTCAATTAACTGCTCTCATCACCTGGACTCCATCACCTGGACTCCATCACCTGAACTCCATCACCTGGACTCCATCACCTGGACTCCATCACGTGGACTCCATCACGTGGACTCCATCACGTGGACTCAATTACCTGGACTCCATCACCTGCTCTCATCACCTGGAGTCCATCACCTGCTCTCATCACCTGGACCCCATCACCTGCTCTCATCACCTGGACTCCATCACCTGGACTCAATTACCTGCTCTCATCACCTGGACTCCATCACCTGCTCTCATCACCTGGACTCCATCACCTGCTCTCATCACCTGGACCCCATCACCTGCTCTCATCACCTGGACTCCATCACCTGCTCTCATCACCTGGACTCCATCACCTGCTCTCATCACCTGGACCCCATCACCTGCTCTCATCACCTGGACTCCATCACCTGTTCTCATCACCTGGACCCCATCACCTGCTCTCATCACCTGGACCCCATCACCTGCTCTCATCACCTGGACTCCATCACCTGCTCTCATCACCTGGACCCCATCACCTGGACTCCATCACCTGGACTCCATCACCTGGACTCCATCACCTGTTCTCATCACCTGGACTCCATCACCTGGAGTCCATCACCTGGAGTCCATCACCTGGACTCCATCACCTGGACTCCATCACCTGCTCTCATCACCTGCTCTCATCACCTGGACTCCATCACCTGGACTCCATCACCTGGACTCCATCACCTGGACTCAATTACCTGCCCTCATCACCTTCTCTCATCACCTGGACTCAATTACCTGCTCTGTAATTGTCACTCCATTTAGTTCCTTCCCCAGTCGTCATTGTATGATGTCGGTGCACTGATTGTGTTACGTGTTTGTTTCATTTATTAATTAAATGTTTTCACTCCCTGAACTTGCTTCCCAAATCACGGTGTACATCGTTGCAGACACTCACCAAAGGGAAGAATCAGGGAGTTTTTTTTATGTTATCCGGGTGTCTGGGCCTGAGCTACCTGGGAGGCCTCAGCATGTTTGTCGGATTGCCATTCCTCGGTGAGTTCGACGGGTTCTCGTGCCTCGACCGAGGCAACAGCGGAGGTCTCAGCCGGGTCATCAGGCTCTCACGCATCAGCCGGTTTATCATGTTTCTGGGCCTCAGTGGAGGCGACCGGTCCGTTCCTGATCCCCGGGATCAACCGTGTGGTTTGCGTCCTTCAGGATGGAGCCGAAAGCACCAGGGGAGGGGGTACTGTATGCTCTTTCTCCGGCGCTCTAGGTTGCCATGCTCTCGCGCCTCAGCTGGATCGTCAGGTTTCCTGCGCCTCGGCAGAGGTGACCGGTCCGCTCCTGTTACCCGGGATCTTCATTTTGGTAAGTGTCCCGCGGCAGGGGCCGCGCGTCGGGGAGGGGGTACTGTCATGTTCATTTCATTCCCAGTTCTAGTTAATAGATACAGAATATTTATTTTTTAAATATTAAACCTAGTCTATGTATCCCAATGTGTTTAGAGTGCTTATTTGCTGTAGAGAATATTCTGATAAACGTTATAAGGCACAGGGAGTTTAAAATGTTTTAAAAACCTATAGTGTTTATCAAAAGCAAATACACTAATTAGGAACACTAATTAGTGTATTTGCTTTTTTCCAGATCCTTACCAAATATTCTCATGAACTAATAATAATCTATATTCATATTCAACTAATCACCATCTACAGATAAGCCTGGTGTGGTGGAGATTTCTGAGGAGCCAGGTCTTATTTCAAAGATCTTCCCATGATGCCCAAACACAGTGGTCAGATCCAGCAAAGGAGGACCACACCTACTCCATAGGACCTACCATTACATGTGGCATGACGACCTCACCAGCCCCCTGAGAGGTCACTGTCTGTTGAAGATGTTTCATTGAAAGATGATAGACTGCTGTACACAGGGATTCCACGACTAGAATTCAACACTTTTGTTGTGTCTTGCTTACAAGGTTTTTCCCCCACCACATCAACAATGCCGGTTGTAGACCAAACTCTGTTGACACTAATAAAACTTAGACACAACTTTGTTATAGCTGATTTAGCAAGATGCTTCAAAAGGTCACCCCGGGGTCAGAAAAACAATGATCTTCTGGAAAGATGTCATTGCTGAGCACACCATGGTTCTCATTCCACGGCTGCGTCGTGAGATGAAAAAGGCTATGCCACAGATTTTTTTTTAAGGAGAATATTTCCAACACGACTTGTGTTATTGACTGTACAGAAGGTGTTTTGCAGAAGGATACAAATCTGGGCTCAAGAACTGAATCTTACCGTCACTACTATGCCAGTAATAGTGTAAAATATACTGTTGCAACTGCTCCATCAGGAATGAGCCGTTCCCCCGCCACTCTCCCTTCACGCTGATGGTCGAAGACGGCCCGGAAGCGACGGGTGAACTCCTCGAAGTGGTACAACGCCGCGGCATCTTCTCCCCACACGGCGTTTTGCCCGACGAGGGCAAACAATCTCTCCCTTCCCGAGGGAGCTGGGTGCACAGTGGCCAGGTAGAGGTCCAGTTGTAGCAGGAATCCCTGGCACTGTGCTGTCGTTCCATCATATTCCCTGGGAAGGGAGAGACGTATCCCACTGGGACTGGTTCCGGACGGGACGGGTAGAGGTAACCCCGGTTGCGCTGGTCGAGGCACTGGAGAGACTTCCTGTCTCTCCCAGCGGTCCATAGTCTGGACAACGCGATCCATCATGGCACCAAGATGATGTAACATAGCAGAATGTTCCTGGAAGCGCTCCTCGACTCCTTTAACCGGGGTACCTGCTCCTGCTGACTCCATAGTTGGGTGTGTAATTCTGTTAGGGCTGTGTAAGGGAGGCGAAGTCAGGTGCAGGAGAGCAGAGTAGAGTAAACAGGCGCACATTTATTCCGGTCAAATATTGTCCGATTTCCAATAGGCTTTTCAGCGAAAGCACTACAAACGATTATGTTAGGTCACCACAAAACCAAAAATAATCACAGCCATTTTTCCCAGCTAATGATAGCTTCACAAAAAAACAGAATAGAGATAAAATGAATCACTAACCTTCAATTATTTTCATCAGATGACACTCATAGGACTTCATGTTACACAATACATGCATGTTTTGTTTGATTAAATTCATATTTATATAAAAAAATCTGAGTTTACATTGAGGCTACAAGATGCGCTAAATGCAAAAACATCAAGTGACTTCGCATAGCCCATCGTTTCAACATGAATACTCATCATAAATATAGATGATAATACAAGTTATACACATTGAATTATAGATATACCTCTCCTTAATGCAACCGCTATGTCAGATTTAAAAAAAACTTAACGGAAAAATAATTGCACATTTTATTTATTTATTTATTTTTATTTTACCGTTATTTTACCAGGTAAGTTGACTGAGAACACGTTCTCATTTGCAGCAACGACCTGGGGAATAATTACAGGGGAGAGGAGGGGGATGAATGAGCCAATTGTAAACTGGGGATTATTAGGTGACCATGATGGTTTCAGGGCCAGATTGGGAATTTAGCCAGGACACCGGGGTTAACACCCCTACTCTTACGATAAGTGCCATGGGATCTTTAATGACCTCAGAGAGTCAGGACACCCGTTTAACGTCCCATCCGAAAGACAGCACCCTACACAGGGCAGTGTCCCCAATCACTGCCCTGGGGCATTGGGATATTTTATTAGGCCAGAGGAAAGAGTGCCTCCTACTGGCCCTCCAACACCACTTCCAGCAGCATCTGGTCTCCCATCCAGGGACTGACCAGGACCAACCCTGCTTAGCTTCAGAAGCAAGCCAGCAGTGGTATGCAGGGTGGTATGCTGCTGGCATACATTATAATACATTATACATTATAATCTGAGACGGCGCTCAAACTAGCATACCACAGCTGCAAAGATAGCGTCACTATAAACAATAAAATAAATGATAAATATTTCATTACCTTTGTTGGTCTCGATCAGAAAGCACAGCAGGAATCCCAGGTCCACAATAAATGTTTGTTTTGTTTCGAAAAATTCCGTTATTTATGTCCAATTGTTAGCGCGTTTGGTAAACATGTCCAAACGTTAATTCTGGTCAGCTTCATATCGGACAAAAACTTCAAAATGTGATATTACCGGTAGAAGAAACATTTTAAACTAAGTACTGAATCAATCATTAGGATGTTTTTAACACATAGCTTCAATAAAGTTCTAACCGGTGAATTCCTTCTTGTCTGCGTGATCAACGGAACGTCAGTGACTTGCATGAGGAAGTGACATGATCAGCGGATGACTGCTTGATGGACACCTGACTGATTCTGCTCTCATTCTCTCCCACAACATCATAGAAGTCTCATTGGAATTTCTATTGATTGTTGACATCTAGTGGAACCTCTAGGCAGTGTAACATCAGTCATAACACAATTGGATTTCTTAAAGGACTCTGGTGAATACAGACAAGCTCAGATTTCTGACTTCCTGTTTTGATTTCAACTCAGGATTTTGCCTGCCAATATGAGTTCTGTTAATCTCACAGACATAATTCAAACAGTTTTAGAAACTTTGGAGTGTTTTCCATCCAATACTAATAATAATATGCAAATATTAGGAACTATGACTGAGGAGCAGGCCGTTTGAAATGGGCACCTTACATCCAAGCTACTCAATACTGCCCCTGCAGCCATAAAAAGTTAATTAAAATTAAATGCCATAAAAAAGGAAGCAAACATTTCATTTGTTGTTCAGCGTATGTGTGTGGGTTCCCCTGGTCTCTAATCAGGTCTAGCCATTTATCAAAATAATATATACTCCTTCTCAATCCACTTGCTTTTATTAATAAAAAAAAATGTCTGCCATTTTTTTGGTGTGTGCAGTCTACCTATCAGGATATACCTTCGATCAAGCTGCTTTATGGGAAACATGACTTTTCCATGTCGATCCTTTCCTGGGTAAAAATACTATCCTACCGTTTCTCTCCCCAGGCTCGTAGCCATTTTGTTTTGTATTAATGCAGATTAACTTGATTTTACCTTTGAATGAGGCTCCTTAAAATAGTCTTAGCCGTGGTGAGCACAGTCCCCCAGGACAATGATTATCATTGGCAGATTTCCTGAGTCTTATTTATGTGTCTTAATGTGTCTTTGGCTGGGCTTTGTAACAGAGACACCTCTCAAGGCTGTTTTTAATGCTCCTCCCCTCAACTCCCCTCCCCTAACCTCTTCTATATCGCGTCTTTAATTCTCCTCTCCTCTCCCCTCTGTTTCCTTAATCCCTCTCCTCCCCTCAACTCCCCTCCCCTAACCTCTCCTGTATCGCCCATATCGCCTATTCTCTTCTCCTCTCATCTCCTCTCCTCTCCTCTCCTCTCCCCTTCCCTAACCTCTACTCTCCTCTCCTGTATCGCCCATATCACCTGTTCTCTTCTCCTCTCATCCCCTCTCCGTTCCCCTAACCTCTTGCCTCCCCTCCGCTTCCCTAACCTCATCTCTTCTCTCCTGTATCGCCACATATCGCCTCCTCTCCTCTTCTATTCCCTTCTCCTCTCTTCTCCTCTCCCCTCTGTTCCCCTACCCTCTCCTCTCCTCTTCTATTCCCTTCTCCTCTCTTCTCCTCTCCCCTCTGTTCCCCTACCCTCTCCTCTCCTGTCCTGTATGGTCCATATTGCCCCCTACTGTACTGTTTCCACTTCATTGTGTTATAAACCATCACAACAATTCTCTAATGGCCCTGAACCTCCAGTCCTACCTCCTCTCCTGTCCTACCTCCTCTCCAGTCCTACCTCCTCTCCTGTCCTACCTCCTCTCCAGTCCTAGCTCCTCTCCTGTACCGCCCATATCGTCTCTTCTCCTCTCTTCTCCTCTCCCCTCCCCTACCTCCTCTCCAGTCCTACCTCCTCTCCTGTCCTACCTCCTCCCCTCCCCTACATCCTCTCCTTTCCTATCTCCTCTCCTGTCCTACCTCCTCCCCTCCCCTACCTCCTCTCCTGTCCTACCTCCTCTCCTGTCCTACCTCCTCTCCAGTCCTTTATGCTCTGAGGTCAACCAGTTCCTTAATCATACACATGCTCACCAGCAGAAATACATGTTTGGAGACCTACTGCAGTGTAGACCACTCTCCAGGATCCTGGTTAGACATACTGCAGTGTAGACCACTCTCCAGGATCCTGGTTAGAGACATACTGCAGTGTAGACCACTCTCCAGGATCCTGGTTGGAGACATACTGCAGTGTAGACCACTCTCCAGTATCCTGGTTAGACATACTGCAGTGTAGACCACTCTCCAGTATCCTGGTTAGACATACTGCAGTGTAGACCACTCTCCAGTATCCTGGTTAGACATACTGCAGTGTAGACCACTCTCCAGGATCCTGGTTAGACATACTGCAGTGTAGACCACTCTCCAGGATCCTGGTTAGACATACTGCAGTGTAGACCACTCTCCAGGATCCTGGTTAGACATACTGCAGTGTAGACCACTCTCCAGGATCCTGGTTAGACATACTGCAGTGTAGACCACTCTCCAGGATCCTGGTTAGACATACTGCAGTGTAGACCACTCTCCAGGATCCTGGTTAGAGACATACTGCAGTGTAGACCACTCTCCAGGATCCTGGTTGGAGACATACTGCAGTGTAGACCACTCTCCAGGATCCTGGTTAGACATACTGCAGTGTAGACCACTCTCCAGGATCCTGGTTGGAGACATACTGCAGTGTAGACCACTCTCCAGGATCCTGGTTGGAGACATACTGCAGTGTAGACCACTCTCCAGTATCCTGGTTAGACATACTGCAGTGTAGACCACTCTCCAGGATCCTGGTTAGACATACTGCAGTGTAGACCACTCTCCAGGATCCTGGTTAGACATACTGCAGTGTAGACCACTCTCCAGGATCCTGGTTGGAGACATACTGCAGTGTAGACCACTCTCCAGGATCCTGGTTAGACATACTGCAGTGTAGACCACTCTCCAGGATCCTGGTTGGAGACATACTTCCAGGGTGTTTAGTTACTATACCTCTGGGCTGAGTGTTTAGTTACTATACCTCTGGGCTGAGTGTTTAGTTACTATACCTCTGGGCTGAGTGTTTAGTTACTATACCTCTGGGCTGAGTGTTTAGTTACTATACCTCTGGGCTGAGTGTTTAGTTACTATACCTCTGGGCTGAGTGTATAGTTACTATACCTCTGGGCTTAGTGTTTAGTTACTATACCTCTGGGCTGAGTGTTTAGTTACTATACCTCTGGGCTGAGTGTTTAGTTACTATACCTCTGGGCTGAGTGTTTAGTTACTATACCTCTGGGCTGAGTGTATAGTTACTATACCTCTGGGCTTAGTGTTTAGTTACTATACCTCTGGGCTGAGTGTATAGTTACTATACCTCTGGGCTTAGTGTTTAGTTACTATACCTCTGGGCTGAGTGTTTAGTTACTATACCTCTGGGCTGAGTGTATAGTTACTATACCTCTGGGCTGAGTGTTTAGTTACTATACCTCTGGGCTGAGTGTTTAGTTACTATACCTCTGGGCTTAGTGTTTAGTTACTATACCTCTGGGCTGAGTGTTTAGTTACTATATCTCTGGGCTGAGTGTTTAGTTACTATACCTCTGGGCTGAGTGTATAGTTACTATACCTCTGGGCTGAGTGTTTAGTTACTATACCTCTGGGCTGAGTGTTTAGTTACTATACCTCTGGGCTGAGTGTGCTGTTACTATACCTCTGGGCTGAGTGTGCTGTTACTATACCGCTGGGCTGAGTGTTTAGTTACTATACCTCTGGGCTGAGTGTTTAGTTACTATACCTCTGGGCTGAGTGTTTAGTTACTATACCTCTGTGCTGAGTGTTTAGTTACTATACCTCTGGGCTGAGTGTTTAGTTACTATACCTCTGGGCTGAGTGTTTAGTTACTATACCTCTGGGCTGAGTGTTTAGTTACTATACCTCTGGGCTGAGTGTTTAGTTACTCTGGGCTTAGTGTTTAGTTACTATACCTCTGGGCTTAGTGTTTAGTTACTATACCTCTGTGCTGAGTGTTTAGTTACTATGCCACTGAGCCGGAGTCCTTTGTCACTAGTTCAGAGTGTGGTGCGATCTGCCCAATACATCACCGGTGGCAAACTATCTGCCCTCCATGACACCTACAGCACCTGATGTCACAGGAAGGACAAAACATCATCAAGGACATCAACCACCCGAGCCACTGCCTGTTCACCCCGCTATCATCCAGAAGGCGAGGTCAGTACAGGTGCATCAAAGCAGGGACCGAGAGACTGAAGAACAGCTTCTATCTCAAGGCCATCAGACTGCTAAACAGCCATCACTATCTCAGAGGGTGCTGCCTACATTGAGATACGGTCACTGGCCACTTTAATAAATATATCTGATTGAGGAACCGACTTGTCTTTAAAGAGTAATGATGTCAAATTTAGAAAATGTGTCTAGGTTCCAAAATCCCTGTCTGTCAAAGCGTGCACCTCTCTCACTCAGGGAGAGCAGGGTAGAGCTGGAGAGAGAGGTAGAGAGAGGTAGAGCTGGAGAGAGAGGTAGAGTTGGAGAGAGAGGTAGAGAGAGGTAGAGAGGTAGAACTGGAGAGAGAGGTAGAACTGGAGAGAGAGGTAGAGGGAGAGGTAGAGAGAGGAAGAACTGGAGAGAGGTAGAACTGGAGAGAGAGGTAGAGAGAGGTAGAGAGAGGTAGAACTGGAGAGAGAGGTAGAACTGGAGAGAGAGGTAGAACTGGAGAGAGAGGTAGAACTGGAGAGAGAGGTAGAGAGAGGTAGAGAGAGGTAGAACTGGAGAGAGGTAGAACTGGAGAGAGAGGTAGAGAGAGGTAGAGAGAGGTAGAACTACAGAGAGAGGTAGAACTGGAGAGAGAGGTAGAGAGAGGTAGAACTGGAGAAAGATGTAGAAAGAGGTAGAACTACAGAGAGAGGTAGAACTGGAGAGAGAGGTAGAGAGAGGTAGAACTGGAGAGAGATGTAGAGAGAGGTAGAACTGGAGAGAGATACATTGTACATATATTGTACATATATATATATATATATACAGTATATACATATATCCCCCCAGTCACTGCAGCTCTAGATAACTTCCACACTGCTGAGGTTTATTTCACGCTCAACAGTTTCCTGTGTGTTTCAAGAACGGTCCACCATCCAAAGGACATCGGGCCAACTGGACACAACTGTGAGTCAACATGGGCCACCATCCCTGGGCCACCATCCCTGGGCCACCATCCCTGGGCCACCATCCCTGGGCCACCATCCCTGGGCCACCATCCCTGGGCCACCATCCCTGGGCCACCATCCCTGGGCCACCATCCCTGGGCCACCATCCCTGGGCCACCATCCCTGGGCCACCATCCCTGGGCCACCATCCCTGGGCCACCATCCATGGGCACCGCTGAGGTTTAGGATCATAGAGACATTTTCAGAAATAGCCATTTTTCCCCCTTTAATATCACAGCAAATAATATTAGATGGACAAGGGGGGTACCTTTTCCTCGATCAGCACTCTCAGCTCTGGGAAGATTTATGAAGACCCAGGTGCTCCTTGTGCTGTAGTTGGAAGGGTTTAGATAAGGAGGGATTCCCCTCAGGGGTTCAACTTCATTTTGACTTGTTTATGCTGCTGACGTCTCCCCTGTGTCAAGTGTATCTGGCTGACACAGCAGTCAGTAGACATGAGCTGAGTCTCCACTGTGTCAAGTGTACCTGGCTGACACAGCAGTCAGTAGACATTAACTGAGTCTCCACTGTGTCTGTATCTGGCTGACACAGCAGTCAGTAGACATGAGCTGAGTCTCCACTGTGTCTGTACCTGGCTGACACAGCAGTCAGTAGACATGAGCTGAGTCTCCACTGTGTCTGTATCTGACTGACACAGCAGTCAGTAGACATGAGCTGAGTCTCCACTGTGTCTGTATCTGATTGACACAGCAGTCAGTAGACATGAGCTGAGTCTCCACTGTGTCTGTATCTGATTGACACTGCAGTCAGTAGACATGAACTGAGTCTCCACTGGAAAGAGGAACCATAGGAAATCAATGTAGCATATTTTGGTGTGTTTGGGCAAGTCTGTGGGTGTATTGGAGAGGGTGGTGAATATGACAAGGGTATGAGATCTGTCTGTTATCCGGGTGAAATAGTTTGTCACTAGACCGCACTGTAATTTCCTAAACAGAAGATAGTGAATCGTGTTGGTTCTGAATGCAGCGCTGCAGTAGCCAATGTTCTGTGAGAATCAGTGTGCGAATCAAGTGTTTGGAGCTGCATGAGTGACACGTGACTTCTAGCCAATCCGTCGTAAGGTAGCACACTTTTGGTTCCGCCTCCACTTTGTCCGCTGGAATCTCCCCGCTGACGACCAGAACATTTTAGAACGCTGATGAATGATTCCACCTGAGAAACGAAGACAGACTTGTTTGAAAATAGCTTTAACATTGAATATTGTAATAATCTCGATAAATCATGAATGAACGAATGTCCACAACAGTTCTTAAAAGTTCTCGAATGAAAACGGTGTATTGAAGCCACACTCTCACGGGATGCTGTCTAGGCCGTAAACCCCACGTCAAACAAAACTCTAAAGAAACAATACCTTTCTCATCCAGGACCCTGCAGGGCCCCACACAGTGACTGTCTAGATTGGGGCTACAACCTTTCCTTCTCAGGGGGCTGAGGACCCAGATCAGATCCCCTACTGTATACCTTTCCTTATCAGAGGGCTGTAGACCCAGATCAGATCCCCTACTTTATACCTTTCCTTCTCAGGGGGCTGTAGACCCAGATCAGATCCCCTACTGTATACCTTTCCTTCTCAGAGGGCTGTAGACCCAGATCAGATCCCCTACTTTATACCTTTCCTTCTCAGGGGGCTGAGGAGCCAGATCAGACCCCCTACTTTATACCTTTCCTTCTCAGAGGGCTGTAGACCCAGATCAGATCCCCTACTGTATACCTTTCCTTCTCAGGGGGCTGTAGACCCAGATCAGATCCCCTACTTTATACCTTTCCTTCTCAGGGGGCTGTAGACCCAGACCAGCTAGCCTACTGTATACCTTTCCTTCTCAGGGGGCTGAGGACCCAGATCAGCTCCCCTACTGTATACCTTTCCTTCTCAGGGGGCTGTAGACCCAGATCAGTTCCCCTACTTTATACCTTTCCTTCTCAGGGGGCTGTAGACCCAGATCAGATCCCCTACTGTATACCTTTCCTTCTCAGGGGGCTGTAGACCCAGATCAGATCCCCTACTTTATACCTTTCCTTCTCAGGGGGCTGTAGACCCAGATCAGATCCCCTACTTTATACCTTTCCTTCTCAGGGGGCTGTAGACCCAGATCGGCTCCTCTACTGTATACCTTTCCTTCTCAGGGGGCTGTAGACCCACAACAGGGGACAATGAGGGCTTTCAGGGGGCTATCCGACACTGCATGAGCATCCCTTTGGTCGTGTGTGAGAGCACAGCCACCTATTTCAATGGTGGCATCAGCTGCTCCTCCATCCACTGTATCACTGGCTGTAGGTCTGTGTCCCGCTCCTCCATCCACTGTATCACTGGCTGTAGGTCTGTGTCCTGCTCCTCCATTCACTGTATCACTGGCTGTAGGTCTGTGTCCTGCTGCTCCTCCATTCACTGTATCACTGGCTGTAGGTCTGTGTCCTGCTGCTCCTCCATTCACTGTATCACTGGCTGTAGGTCTGTGTCCTGCTGCTCCTCCATTCACTGTATCACTGGCTGTAGGTCTGTGTCCTGCTCCTCCATCCACTGTATTACTGGCTGTAGGTCTGTGTCCTGCTGCTCCTCCATCCACTGTATTACTGGCTGTAGGTCTGTGTCCTGCTCTTCCATCCACTGTATCACTGGCTGTAGGTCTGTGTCCCGCTCCTCCATCCACTGTATCACTGGCTGTAGGTCTGTGTCCTGCTCCTCCATCCACTGTATCACTGGCTGTAGGTCTGTGTCCTGCTCCTCCCTCCACTGTATCACTGGCTGTAGGTCTGTGTCCTGCTCTTCCATCCACTGTATCACTGGCTGTAGGTCTGTGTCCTGCTGCTCCTCCATTCACTGTATCACTGGCTGTAGGTCTGTGTCCTGCTCCTCCATCCACTGTATCACTGGCTGTAGGTCTGTGTCCTGCTCCTCCCTCCACTGTATCACTGGCTGTAGGTCTGTGTCCTGCTCCTCCATCCACTGTATTACTGGCTGTAGGTCTGTGTCCTGCTGCTCCTCCATTCACTGTATCACTGGCTGTAGGTCTGTGTCCTGCTGCTCCTCCATTCACTGTATCACTGGCTGTAGGTCTGTGTCCTGCTGCTCCATCCACTGTATCACTGGCTGTAGGTCTGTGTCCTGCTGCTCCTCCATCCACTGTATCACTGGCTGTAGGTCTGTGTCCTGCTGCTCCATCCACTGTATCACTGGATGTAGGTCTGTGTCCTGCTCCTCCATCCACTGTATCACTGGCTGTAGGTCTGTGTCCTGCTGCTCCTCCATTCACTGTATCACTGGCTGTAGGTCTGTGTCCTGCTGCTCCTCCATCCACTGTATTACTGGCTGTAGGTCTGTGTCCTGCTCCTCCATCCACTGTATCACTGGCTGTAGGTCTGTGTCCTGCTGCTCCTCCATTCACTGTATCACTGGATGTAGGTCTGTGTCCTGCTCCTCCATCCACTGTATCACTGGCTGTAGGTCTGTGTCCTGCTCTTCCATCCACTGTATCACTGGCTGTAGGTCTGTGTCCTGCTGCTCTTCCAGTGAGGAGAACCAGGAGGAGCCCCTAAGCAGATCAAGTGACTCATCGATGTGTGGTGTGGGGTATAAATCAATCTTGGTTACTGCATTCGGCCTCCTGTAGTCCACACAGAACCTGAGCTTGTCCCCCCTCTTAGGAACCATGACGACTGGTGCTGCCCAGGGGCTGTCTGAGAGCTGTCTGACGTCTGCATCTCCAACACAGCTTTGTCTACCACCTAGTTGGTAGCCTCTCCTGCTCTTAAGAAAGTCCAACCTCAGGATACAGGAGTCCTGTACAGCTGCCACCCACACAGGATGACGCATTGTCCCGCTGCCTACTGTCAGAGTCATTATTCCCTTCCCTTTCATAGGTGTCAGCTGATCTGTGACTATGCAGAGCTGCACAGTTGTGGGCTCAAACTGAGTCCAATCTGGTACAATGTCCAGCCTCACCAGGGTAACTGTAGGTCACCCCCCCCCAGTGCCAGGAGGGAACAGAACCCTCTGACAAGCACACGTCCACCTCCCAGCTCCACCAAGTGCCAGTGCTGCACCCTAACCCTGTCCCCTAGTCAAATCATGTCCCCTCAGCAAGAAGAACCAGCCTCAGCAGCTATACTTGTATACTGCATCAAAAAGAGAGAGCTTTTTTGATTTTCATACATTTGCACAATTTTTTTTTTTATATATATATATGTATACATTGAAAGATGAGCATTTGAAGAATCTACATTTTTAGCATATTGTAAAGAAATAATGTAAACATGGCACGTAGACCCCAGTGAAAATGGACACCTGAGAAGAGCTAAGGTCATGACTTTTGAGCAGGGATGGCATCTACTTGCATGTTGAGAAAAAACACAATACAAATAACAAATACACCGTGCCAGCGCAATACACCGTCACAGCGCAATACACCGTGACAGCGCAATACACCATGACAGCGCAATACACCGTGACAGCGCAATACACCGTGACAGCGCAATACACCATGACAGCGCAATACACCATGACAGCGCAATACACCATGACAGCGTAATACACCGTGACAGCGCAATACACCGTGCCAGCGCAATACACCGTGACAGCGCAATACACCATGACAGCGCAATACACCATGACAGCGCAATACACCGTGACAGCGCAATACACCATGACAGCGCAATACACCATGACAGCGCAATACACCGTGACAGCGTAATACACCGTGACAGCGCAATACACCGTGACAGCGCAATACACCATGACAGCGCAATACACCGTGACAGCGCAATACACCGTGCCAGCGCAATACACCGTGCCAGCGCAATACACCATGACAGCGCAATACACCATGACAGCGCAATACACCATGACAGCGCAATACACCGTGACAGCGCAATACACCATGACAGCGCAATACACCATGACAGCGCAATACACCATGACAGCGCAATACACCATGACAGCGCAATACACCATGACAGCGCAATACACCATGACAGCGCAATACACCGTGCCAGCGCAATACACCATGACAGCGCAATACACCATGACAGCGCAATACACCGTGCCAGCGCAATACACCGTGCCAGCGCAATACACCGTGCCAGCGCAATACACCATGACAGCGCAATACACCATGACAGCGCAATACACCGTGACAGCGTAATACACCATGACAGCGCAATACACCGTGACAGCGTAATACACCATGACAGCGCAATACACCATGACAGCGCAATACACAAGGGGTGGAACAGTAGCAACGTTACCCACAGGACATACAGAATAATATTAGTCTGAGGAGAGGACACACCTTTGTAAACTAAAGGTGTGTTTAGATTTATTTTTGTTGTATTAATGCTATTTAATCTCTCCTCAGACTAATATTATTCTGTTTGTCCTGTGGGTAACTTTGTCACTGTTCCACCCCTTGTGTATTGCGCTGGCATGGTGTATTGCGCTGTCATAGTGTATTGCGCTGTCATGGTGCATTGCGCTGTCATGGTGTATTGCGCTGTCATGGTGTATTGCGCTGTCATGGTGTATTTGTTATTTGTATTTTGTATTCGCATAAGAAACACGCAAGATCTACTGTGAGTGTGTCCATGAACCTTCAGCAGAGTGCATTATCTCATGTGTTGAGTGCTGTCTCTGTGTCTAGTGCTGTCTCTGTGTTGACTGCTGTCTCTGTGTTGACTGCTGTCTCTGTGTTGACTGCTGTCTCTGTGTTGAGTGCTGTCTCTGTGTTGACTGCTGTATCTGTGTTGACTGCTGTCTCTGTTGACTGCTGTCTCTGTGTTGACTGCTGTCTCTGTGTTGACTGCTGTCTCTGTGTTGAGTGCTGTCTCTGTGTTGACTGCTGTCTCTGTGTTGAGTGCTGTCTCTGTGTTGACTGCTGTCTCTGTGTTGAGTGCTGTCTCTGTGTTGACTGCTGTCTCTGTGTTGACTGCTGTCTCTGTGTTGACTGCTGTCTCTGTGTTGACTGCTGTCTCTGTGTTGACTGCTGTCTCTGTGTTGACTGCTGTCTCTGTGTTGACTGCTGTCTCTGTGTTGAGTGCTGTCTCTGTTGACTGCCGTCTCTGTGTTGACTGCTGTCTACAGTACTACAGCACATTGAGTTTAGTTTTCCCAGCCATCCATGCAGTTTTTTTTCCAGCTATGGGCTGCTCTGCACCACAGCCGTCACAGTGTATCTCCAGACGCCCCACTGATGCCCCAGCACAATGTCCCTCTCCAAATCCATCTCCAAGGCTTTTTGTAATGACTCGGGATGAGCCAGCTGGGTCTGTGTGTGAAGTAATAGAGAGTACATGTCTGAACTGGTCGCTTGCCAGCTCGCTCTGCACAGAAGGAAGCATGCAGGGCCGGTTGTTTAGGGCCCCCAGCTGCTAAAAAATATATCTATATATAATAGGAATTTAGTTGGGGTCTCAACTTACTGTTGAGAGTAAAAATAGTAGAATACACAAGGTGCCATTTCTAAATGCATTTGTGCATCAGCAGTCTTTCTCTTGGTATGTCAGTCACTGACACTTTCTCAATTAACCACGTTTACAAATTGTAGCTCGGTAGTTAGTCTAGCCAGCTATCTAAACTTGTAGTAATCATGTCTGAATTTCGAGCGTGCACGCAGGGCTCATGCCCAGGAGCCCTGTCCTCCAAGGGGGGCACTCATCGATTATGTTAGTCCTTCTCACTCAGAGATAATATTAACGTGACAGAAGTCCTTCTCACTCAGATATAATATTAACGTGACAGAAGTCCTTCTCACTCAGATATAATATTAACGTGACAGAAGTCCTTCTCCCTCAGAGATAATATTAACGTGACAGAAGTCCTTCTCCCTCAGATATAATATTAACGTGACAGAAGTCCTTCTCACTCAGAGATAATATTAATGTGACAGAAGTCCTTCTCTCTCAGATATAATATTAATGTGACAGAAGTCCTTCTCTCTCAGATATAATATTAACAGGACAGAAGTCCTTCTCACTCAGACATAATATTAACATGACAGAAGTCCTTCTCCCTCAGAGATAATATTAACATGACAGAAGTCCTTCTCCCTCAGATATAATATTAACGTGACAGAAGTCCTTCTCACTCAGATATAATATTAACGTGACAGAAGGCCTTCTCTCTCAGATATAATATTAACATGACAGAAGTCCTTCTCACTCAGACATAATATTAACGTGACAGAAGTCCTTCTCTCTCAGATATAATATTAACATGACAGAAGTCCTTCTCACTCAGAGATAATATTAACGTGACAGAAGTCCTTCTCCCTCAGACATAATATTAACATGACAGAAGGCCTTCTCTCTCAGATATAATATTAACATGCCAGAAGTCCTTCTCTCTCAGATATAATATTAACGTGACAGAAGTCCTTCTCACTCAGATATAATACTATCATGACAGAAGTCCTTCTCACTCAGATATAATATTAACATGACAGAAGTCCTTCTCACTCAGATATAATATTAACATGACAGAAGTCCTTCTCACTCAGATATAATATTAACATGACAGAAGTCCTTCTCACTCAGACATAATATTATCATGACAGAAGTCCTTCTCACTCAGATATAATATTAACATGACAGAAGTCCTTCTCACTCAGATATAATATTAACATGACAGAAGTCCTTCTCACTCAGATATAATATTAACGTGACAGAAGTCCTTCTCTCTCAGATATAATATTAACGTGACAGAAGTCCTTCTCCCTCAGATATAATATTAACATGACAGAAGTCCTTCTCTCTCAGATATAATATTAACATGCCAGAAGTCCTTCTCTCTCAGATATAATATTAACGTGACAGAAGTCCTTCTCACTCAGATATAATACTATCATGACAGAAGTCCTTCTCACTCAGATATAATATTAACATGACAGAAGTCCTTCTCACTCAGATATAATATTAACATGACAGAAGTCCTTCTCACTCAGACATAATATTAACATGACAGAAGTCCTTCTCTGTCAGATATAATATTAACGTGACAGAAGTCCTTCTCCCTCAGAGATAATATTAACGTGACAGAAGTCCTTCTCCCTCAGAGATAATATTAACGTGACAGAAGTCCTTCTCTCTCAGATATAATATTAACATGACAGAAGTCATTGCAAAGTGTGTAGAACTGCTGGAAATGTACTGTAAAACAACAACAGCAATACATATCTCCACCCCCATGGCATAATGGGTAGAATTGCTTGAAATGTATTATAAAACGGCACATTTTTTTCTCTCTGCCCCATGATGAAGTAAGTAGAATTGAAAGAAATGTACTTTAAAGTAATCTTTTTTCTCTCCACAGTCAAGATGGAGGACACTAAACATTTATGCCTCGAAGTGGGGGGGGGGGGGGGACCGACCAAATAATGCACCCAAAGGCTAGAGCCATCTCTGGGTTCATGCAAGCATATGCCCGCTGAGTGAGCCTCTCAATGTCATTGGCTAGCACCCGTAGTGGCTCCCCTGGCTGCCTGAGTCTATTACTCAGTTCAGAGAAGAGCAGCTCTGGTTATAAACAATGTTTAAAGTGCCTCTTCAGTGCTCCAACTAAAGCCCCAAAAATCACGCCTGTTCTATGGTCTAATCAATATCAAACAGGACAGAACATTGTCCGTGAGGCACAACGCTAGCTGCCTTATCTTTATCCGACCACCCACTGAATGAGCTAACAGTTCAAACTGGGTAAGAAAAGCTTCCCAATCCCCCTTAGCGGAATACTTTGGGGTCGACCGCGGACTGGGCACTGCTATGTTTGTTTACATTTTTGAGCACCAGCCTTCCCATCATGCAGCGTCGACGTCACACCTTCGGTCTGCCCACCAGAATCCGAGCAAAGAGCAGACGAATATGCACCCAATGCAGGTTCAGCCACCATTCGTCAAACAGTCTCTCTCAAGTGCTTGTGTCCCGATGCCCTTGCTTACCCTTTAACCAGATCCTCCGATATCCATCAGCACCTCCGTCACCTTGATTGTCCTCCGCAACATCCTTCACTCTTGGGCCGCCTTGAAGCATTTCCAGTCCCTTTTCACTGCTATGATAATCCAAGTAGCTAGCCACTATAGTCAGCTAGCTAACTCAATTTTAGTTTTTACTTCTGACAGCAATGTAATGACCTCGATAAATTATAAATGAGCGAATGTCTACAACAGTTCTTGTCTTCTCAAATTAAAACGGTTTATTGAACAGTCTGCCTGTAGCCTAACAAAAACCTACCCAGACCCATTTTCCCCTCATGCCTTGTTTTGAGGATTCATTTAAAACCTCTTTGGGATAGGGGGCAGTATTTTCACATCCGGATGAAAAGCGTGCCCAAAGTCAAGGATAGAAAACACTCTAAAGTTTCTAAAACTGTTAAAATTATGTCTGTGATTATAACAGAACTGATTTGGCAGGTGAAACCCCGAGGACAAACCATCCAGGATTTTTTTTGTTGAGTTGATTGTGTTTTCTATTTGTTTTCTATGGGAATCTAGATTTCTGAGGCACCTGGTTGCAGTTCCAATGGCTTCCACTAGATGTCAACAGTCTTTAGAAATCGGTTGCTGTTTTTTTTTTGAGTAATGAAGAAGTAGCCCTTTCCTTTCTGGGTGTTGAGTCTAGCGTACTGTTTTGTTAGGGGCGCGCGACCTGGCGCTCGGTCAACTTTCATTTTATCCGCTATTGAACACAGTTTATTCTGTCTTAAATTTTATCAATTATTTACGTTTTAAAATACCTAAAGTTAGATTAGGAAAGTTTTTTGAAATGTTTGGACTAAGTTTACAGGTAACCTTTTAGATAAATTGTAGTCATGTTGGGCGAGTTGGATCCGTTTTTCTGAATCAAACGCGCCAAATAAATGGACATCTTGGAGATATAACGACGGAGTTTATCGAACAAAAGGAACATTTGTGATGTTTATGGTACATTTTGGAGTGCCAACAGAAGAAGATCTTCAAAGGTAAGGCATGAATTATATCGTTATTTCGGAGTTTTGTGTCTCGCCTGGCGGGTTGAATATGATTGTTATGTGTTTGTATGGTGGGGTGCTGTCCTCAGATAATGGCATGGTTTGCTTTCGCTGTAAAGCCTTTTTGAAATCTGACACGGTGGCTGGATTAACAGGAAGTTAAGCTGTATTTTGGTGTATTGCACTTGTGATTTTATGAAAGTTAAATATTTCAAATAAATTATTTTGAATTTCGCGCTCTGCAATTTCACCGGATGTTGTCAAAACGTTCCGCTGGCGGAAGCCCTAGCCAGAACAGGTTTTAAGATAAATAGATGATGCACTAGATGTACTCTTGTGTATTTTATTGCACTTTTAGCCATTAGTTAATGAGCACTAGGTTAACGAGTCTGTTCATGGCTAGTTATTGTAGTTTGTTCTCGTGTACTGCACATCGCCATCTCCTGAGTCCATGTGTACTGCACACTGCCATCTCCTGAGGTTCTCCCTGTATATATCTATTACCCCTACACATTGATCTGGTACTGGTACTTCCTGTATATATCTATTACCCCTACACATTGATCTGGTACTGGTTCTCCCTGTATATATCTATTACCCCTACACATTGATCTCGTACTCCCTGTATATATATATTACCCCTACACATTGATCTGGTACTCCCTGTATATATCTATTACCCCCACACATTGATCAGGTACTGGTACTTCCTGTATATATCTATTACCCCTACACATTGATCTGGTACTGGTTCTCCCTGTATATATCTATTACCCCTACACATTGATCTGGTACTCCCTGTATATATCTATTACCCCTACACATTGATCTCGTACTCCCTGTATATATATATTACCCCTACACATTGATCTGGTACTCCCTGTATATATCTATTACCCCTACACATTGACCTGGTTCTCCCTGTATATATCTATTACCCCTACACATTGACCTGGTTCTCCCTGTATATATCTATTACCCCTACACATTGATCTGGTTCTCCCTGTATATATCTATTACCCCTACACATTGATCTGGTACTCCCTGTATATATCTATTACCCCCACACATTGATCTGGTACTCCCTGTATATATCTATTACCCCCACACATTGATCTGGTACTCCCTGTATATATCTATTACCCCTACACATTGATCTGGTACCCCCTATATATATCTATTACCCCTACACATTGATCTGGTACTGGTTCTCCCTGTATATATCTATTACCCCTACACATTGATCTGGTACTCCCTGTATATATCTATTACCCCTACACATTGATCTGGTTCTCCATGTATATATCTATTACCCCTACACATTGATCTGGTACTCCATGTATATATCTATTACCCCTACACATTGATCTGGTACTCCCTGTATATATCTATTACCCCTACACATTGATCTGGTTCTCCCTGTATATATCTATTACCCCTACACATTGATATGGTACTCCCTGTATATATCTATTACCCCTACACATTGATCTGGTACTGGTACTTCCTGTATATATCTATTACCCCTACACATTGATCTGGTACTGGTACTTCCTGTATATATCTATTACCCCTACACATTGATCTGGTTCTCCCTGTATATATCTATTACCCCTACACAATGATTTGGTTCTCCCTGTATATATCTATTACCCCTACACATTGATCTGGTTCTACCTGTATATATCTATTACCCCTACACATTGATCTGGTACTCCCTGTATATATCTATTACCACTACACATTGATCTGGTGCTGGTTCTCCCTGTATATATCTATTACCCTTACACATTGATCTTGTACTCCCTGTATATATCTATTACCCCTACACATTTATCTGGTACTGGTTCTCCCTGTATATATCTATTACCCCTACCCATTGATCTGGTTCTCCCTGTATATATCTATTACCCCTACACATTGACCTGGTTCTCCCTGTATATATCTATTACCCCTACACATTGATCTGGTACTCCCTGTATATATCTATTACCCCTACACATTGATCTGGTACTGGTTCTCCCTGTATATATCTATTACCCCTACACATTGATATGGTACTGGTTCTAACTGTATATATATATTACCCCTACACATTGATATGGTACTGGTACTCCCTGTATATATCTATTACCCCTACACATTGATCTGGTACTGGTACTCCCTGTATATATCTATTACCCCTACACATTGATCTGGTACTGGTACTCCCTGTATATATCTATTACCCCTACACATTGATCTGGTACTGGTACTTCCTGTATATATCTATTACCCCTACACATTGATATGGTACGGGTTCTCCCTGTATATATATATTACCCCTACACATTGATCTGGTACTCCCTGTATATATATATTACTCCTACACATTGATATGGTACTGGTTCTCTCTGTATATATATATATTACCCCTACACATTGATATGGTACTGGTACTCCCTGTATATATCTATTACCCCTACACATTGATCTGGTACTCCCTGTATATATCTATTACCCCTACACATTGATCTGGTACTGGTACTCACTGTATATATCTATTACCCCTACACATTGATCTGGTACTGGTACTCCCTGTATATATCTATTACCCCTACACATTGATCTGGTTCTCCCTGTATATATCTATTACCCCTACACATTGCTCTGGTACTGGTTCACCCTGTATATATCTATTACCCCTACACATTGATCTGGTACTGGTTCTCCCTGTATATATCTATTACCCCTACACATTGATCTGGTTCTCCCTGTATATATCTATTACCCCTACACATTGATCTGGTACTCCCTGTATATATCTATTACCCCTATACATTGATCTGGTACTCCCTGTATATATCTATTACCCCTACACATTGATCTGGTACTCCCTGTATATATCTATTACCCCTACACATTGATCTGGTACCCCCTATATATATCTATTACCCCTACACATTGATCTGGTACTGGTTCTCCCTGTATATATCTATTACCCCTACACATTGATCTGGTACTCCCTGTATATATCTATTACCCCCACACATTGATCTGGTACTCCCTGTATATATCTATTACCCCTACACATTGATCTGGTGCCCCCTATATATATCTATTACCCCTACACATTGATCTGGTACTGGTTCTCCCTGTATATATCTATTACCCCCACACATTGATCTGGTACTCCCTGTATATATCTATTACCCCCACACATTGATCTGGTACTCCCTGTATATATCTATTACCCCTACACATTGATCTGGTACCCCCTATATATATCTATTACCCCTACATATTGATCTGGTACTGGTTCTCCCTGTATATATCTATTACCCCTACACATTGATCTGGTACTCCCTGTATATATCTATTACCCCTACACATTGAGCTGGTACTCCCTGTATATATCTATTACCCCTACACATTGATCTGGTACTCCCTGTATATATCTATTACCCCTACACATCGATCTGGTACTCCCCGTAAATATCTATTACCCCTACACATTGATCTGGTACTCCCTGTATATATCTATTACCCCTACACATTGATCTGGTACTCCCTGTATATATCTATTACCCCTACACATTGATCTGGTACTGGTACTCCCTGTATATATCTATTACCCCTACACATTGATCTGGTTCTCCATGTATATATCTATTACCCCTACACATTGATCTGGTACTCCATGTATATATCTATTACCCCTACACATTGATCTGGTACTCCCTGTATATATCTATTACCCCTACACATTGATCTGGTTCTCCCTGTATATATCTATTACCCCTACCCATTGATCTGGTTCTCCCTGTATATATATATTACCCCTACACATTGATCTGGTTCTCCCTGTATATATCTATTACCCCTACACATTGATCTGGTTCTACCTGTATATATCTATTACCCCTACACATTGATCTGGTACTCCCTGTATATATCTATTACCCCTACACATTGATCTGGTACTGGTACTTCCTGTATATATCTATTACCCCTACACATTGATCTGGTTGTCCCTGTATATATCTATTACCCCTACACATTGATCTGGTTCTCCCTGTATATATCTATTACCCCTACACATTGATCTGGTTCTCCCTGTATATATCTATTACCCCTACACATTGATCTGGTTCTCCCTTTATATATCTATTACCCCTACACATTGATCTGGTACTCCCTGTATATATCTATTACCACTACACATTGATCTGGTACTGGTTCTCCCTGTATATATCTATTACCCCTACACATTGATCTGGTACTCCCTGTATATATCTATTACCCCTACACATTGATCTGGTACTCCCTGTATATATATATTACCCCTACACATTGATCTGGTACTCCCTGTATATATCTATTACCCCTACACATTGATCTGGTTCTCCCTGTATATATCTATTACCCCTACACATTGATCTGGTTCTCCATGTATATATCTATTACCCCTACACATTGATATGGAACTGGTTCTCCCTGTATATATATATTACCCCTACACATTGATATGGTACTGGTTCTCCCTGTATATATATATTACCCCTACACATTGATATGGTACTGGTTCTCTCTGTATATATATATTACCCCTACACATTGATATGGTACTGGTACTCCCTGTACATATATATTACCCCTACACATTGATCTGGTACTGGTTCTCCCTGTATATATCTATTACCCCTACACATTGATCTGGTACTCCCTGTATATATCTATTACCCCTACACATTGATCTGGTACTGGTACTCACTGTATATATCTATTACCCCTACACATTGATCTGGTACTGGTACTCACTGTATATATCTATTACCCCTACACATTGATCTGGTACTGGTACTCCCTGTATATATCTATTACCCCTACACATTGATCTGGTTCTCCCTGTATATATCTATTACCCCTACACATTGCTCTGGTACTGGTTCACCCTGTATATATCTATTACCCCTACACATTGATCTGGTACTCCCTGTATATATCTATTACCCCTACACATTGATCTGGTTCTCCCTGTATATATCCATTACCCCTACACATGGATCTGGTTCTCCCTGTATATATCTATTACCCCTACACATTGATCTGGTACTGGTTCTCCCTGTATATATCTATTACCCCTACACATTGATCTGGTACTCCCTGTATATATCTATTACCCCTACACATTGATCTTGTACTCCCTGTATATATCTATTACCCCTACACATTGATCTGGTTGTCCCTGTATATATCTATTACCCCTACACATTGATCTGGTTCTCCCTTTATATATATATTATCCCTGCACATTGATCTGGTACTGGTACTCCCTGTATATATCTATTACCCCTACACATTGATCTGGTTCTACCTGTATATATCTATTACCCCTACACATTGATATGGTACTCCCTGTATATATCTATTACCCCTACACATTGATCTGGTACTGGTACTCCCTGTATATATCTATTACCCATACACATTGATCTGGTTCTCCCTGTATATATCTATTACCCCTACACATTGATCTGGTACTGGTACTCCCTGTATATATCTATTACCCCTACACATTGATCTGGTTCTCCCTGTATATATCTATTACCCCTACACATTGATCTGGTACTGGTTCTCCCTGTATATATCTATTACCCCTACACATTGATCTGGTACTCCCTGTATATATCTATTACCCCTACACATTGATCTGGTACTCCCTGTATATATCTATTACCCCTACACATTGATCTGGTACTGGTTCTCCCTGTATATATCTATTACCCCTACACATTGATCTGGTACTCCCTGTATATATCTATTACCTCTACAGATTGATCTGGTACTGGTAATCCCTGTATATATCTATTACCCCTACACATTGATCTGGTACTGGTTCTCCCTGTATATATCTATTACCCCTACACATTGATCTGGTACTGGTTCTCCCTGTATATATCTATTACCCTTACACGTTGATCTGGTTCTCCCTGTATATATCTATTACCCCAACACATTGATCTGGTACTCCCTGTATATATCTATTACCCCTACACATTGATCTGGTACTGGTTCTCCCTGTATATATCTATTACCCCTACATATTGATCTTGTACTCCCTGTATATATCTATTACCCCTACACATTGATCTGGTACTGGTTCTCCCTGTATATATCTTTTACCCCTACACATTGATCTGGTACTGGTACTCCCTGTATATATCTATTACCCCTACCCATTGATCTTGTTCTCCCTGTATATATCTATTACCCCTACACATTGACCTGGTTCTCCCTGTATATATCTATTACCCCTACACATTGATCTGGTTCTCCCTGTATATATCTATTACCCCTACACATTGCTCTGGTACTGGTTCACCCTGTATATATCTATTACCCCTACACATTGATCTGGTACTCCCTGTATATATCTATTACCCCTACACATTGATCTGGTTCTCCCTGTATATATCCATTACCCCTACACATGGATCTGGTTCTCCCTGTATATATCTATTACCCCTACACATTGATCTGGTACTGGTTCTCCCTGTATATATCTATTACCCCTACACATTGATCTGGTACTCCCTGTATATATCTATTACCCCTACACATTGATCTTGTACTCCCTGTATATATCTATTACCCATACACATTGATCTGGTTCTCCCTGTATATATCTATTACCCCTACACATTGATCTGGTACTGGTACTCCCTGTATATATCTATTACCCCTACACATTGATCTGGTTCTCCATGTATATATCTATTACCCCTACACATTGATCTGGTACTGGTTCTCCCTGTATATATCTATTACCCCTACACATTGATCTGGTACTCCCTGTATATATCTATTACCCCTACACATTGATCTGGTACTCCCTGTATATATCTATTACCTCTACAGATTGATCTGGTACTGGTAATCCCTGTATATATCTATTACCCCTACACATTGATCTGGTACTGGTTCTCCCTGTATATATCTATTACCCCTACACATTGATCTGGTACTGGTTCTCCCTGTATATATCTATTACCCCTACACATTGATCTGGTTCTCCCTTTATATATATATTATCCCTGCACATTGATCTGGTACTGGTACTCCCTATATATATCTATTACCCCTACACATTGATCTGGTTCTACCTGTATATATCTATTACCCCTACACATTGATATGGTACTCCCTGTATATATCTATTACCCCTACACATTGATCTGGTACTGGTACTCCCTGTATATATCTATTACCCCTACACATTGATCTGGTTCTCCCTGTATATATCTATTACCCCTACACATTGATCTGGTACTGGTACTCCCTGTATATATCTATTACCCCTACACATTGATCTGGTTCTCCCTGTATATATCTATTACCCCTACACATTGATCTGGTACTGGTTCTCCCTGTATATATCTATTACCCCTACACATTGATCTGGTACTCCCTGTATATATCTATTACCCCCACACATTGATCTGGTACTCCCTGTGTATATCTATTACCTCTACACATTGATCTGGTACTGGTTCTCCCTGTATATATCTATTACCCTTACACATTGATCTGGTTCTCCCTGTATATATCTTTTACCCCTACACATTGATCTGGTACTCCCTGTATATATCTATTACCCCTACACATTGATCTGGTACTGGTTCTCCCTGTATATATCTATTACCCCTACATATTGATCTTGTACTCCCTGTATATATCTATTACCCCTACACATTGATCTGGTACTGGTTCTCCCTGTATATATCTTTTACCCCTACACATTGATCTGGTACTGGTACTCCCTGTATATATCTATTACCCCTACCCATTGATCTGGTTCTCCCTGTATATATCTATTACCCCTACACATTGACCTGGTTCTCCCTGTATATATCTATTACCCCTACACATTGATCTGGTTCTCCCTGTATATCTCTATTACCCCTACACATTGATCTGGTACTCCCTGTATATATCTATTACCCCTACACATTGATCTGGTACTCCCTGTATATATCTATTACCCCTACACATTGATCTGGCACTCCCTGTATATATCTATTACCCCTACACATTGACCTGGTTCTCCCTGTATATATCTATTACCCCTACACATTGATCTGGTACTCCCTATATATATCTATTACCCCTACACATTGATCTGGTACTCCCTGTATATATCTATTACCCCTACACATTGATCTGGTTCTCCCTGTATATATCTATTACCCCTACACATTGATCTGGTACTGGTACTTCCTGTATATATCTATTACCCCTACACATTGATCTGGTTCTCCCTGTATATATCTATTACCCCTACACATTGATCTGGTTCTCCCTGTATATATCTATTACCCCTACACAATGATCTGGTACTCCCTGTATATATCTATTACCCCTACACATTGATCTGGTTCTCCCTGTATATATCTATTACCCCTACACATTGATCTGGTTCTACCTGTATATATCTATTACCCCTACACATTGATCTGGTACTCCCTGTATATATCTATTACCACTACACATTGATCTGGTACTGGTTCTCCCTGTATATATCTATTACCCCTACACATTGATCTGGTACTCCCTGTATATATTTATTACCCCTACACATTGATCTGGTTCTCCCTGTATATATCTATTACCCCTACACATTGATCTGGTTCTCCATGTATATATCTATTACCCCTACACATTGATCTGGTACTGGTACTCCCTGTATATATCTATTACCCCTACACATTGATATGGTACTGGTTCTCCCTGTATATATATATTACCCCTACACATTGATATGGTACGGGTTCTCCCTGTATATATATATTACCCCTACACATTGATATGGTACTGGTTCTCTCTGTATATATATATTACCCCTACACATTGATATGGTACTGGTACTCCCTGTATATATATATATTACCCCTACACATTGATCTGGTACTGGTTCTCCCTGTATATATCTATTACCCCTACACATTGATCTGGTACTCCCTGTATATATCTATTACCCCTACACATTGATCTGGTACTCCCTGTATATATCTATTACCCCTACACATTGATCTGGTTCTCCCTGTATATATCTATTACCCCTACACATTGATCTGGTTCTCCCTGTATATATCTATTACTCCTACACATTGACCTGGTACTCCCTGTATATATCTATTACCCCTACACATGGATCCGGTTCTCCCTGTATATATCTATTACCCCTACACATTGATCTGGTACTGGTTCTCCCTGTATATATCTATTACCCCTACACATTGATCTGGTACTCCCTGTATATATCTATTACCCCTACACATTGATCTTGTACTCCCTGTATATATCTATTACCCCTACACATTGATCTGGTTCTCCCTGTATATATCTATTACCCCTAAACATTGATCTGGTTCTCCCTTTATATATATATTATCCCTGCACATTGATCTGGTACTGGTACTCCCTGTATATATCTATTACCCCTACACATTGATCTGGTTCTACCTGTATATATCTATTACCCCTACACATTGATATGGTACTCCCTGTATATATCTATTACCCCTACACATTGATCTGGTACTGGTACTACCTGTATATATCTATTACCCCTACACATTGATCTGGTTCTCCCTGTATATATATATTACCCCTACACATTGATCTGGTACTGGTACTCCCTGTATATATCTATTACCCCTACACATTGATCTGGTTCTCCCTGTATATATCTATTACCCCTACACATTGATCTGGTACTGGTTCTCCCTGTATATATCTATTACCCCTACACATTGATCTGGTACTCCCTGTATATATCTATTACCCCTACACATTGATCTGGTACTCCCTGTATATATCTATTACCTCTACACATTGATCTGGTACTGGTAATCCCTGTATATATCTATTACCCCTACACATTGATCTGGTACTGGTTCTCCCTGTATATATCTATTACCCTTACACATTGATCTGGTTCTCCCTGTATATATCTAATACCCCTACATATTGATCTGGTACTCCCTGTATATATCTATTACCCATACACATTGATCTGGTACTGGTTCTCCCTGTATATATCTATTACCCCTACATATTGATCTTGTACTCCCTGTATATATCTATTACCCCTACACATTGATCTGGTACTGGTTCTCCCTGTATATATCTATTACCCCTACACATTGATCTGGTACTGGTACTCCCTGTATATATCTATTACCCCTACCCATTGATCTGGTTCTCCCTGTATATATCTATTACCCCTACACATTGATCTGGTTCTCCCTGTATATATCTATTACCCCTACACATTGATCTGGTACTGGTTCTCCCTGTATATATCTATTACCCCTACACATTGACCTGGTTCTCCCTGTATATATCTATTACCCCTACACATTGACCTGGTTCTCCCTGTATATATCTATTACCCCTACACATTGATCTGGTACTCCCTGTATTTATCTATTACCCCTACACATTGATCTGGTACTCCCTATATATATCTATTACCCCTACACATTGATCTGGTACTCCCTGTATATATCTATTACCCCTACACATTGATCTGGTTCTCCCTGTATATATCTATTACCCCTACACATTGATCTGGTTCTCCCTGTATATATATATTACCCCTACACATTGATCTGGTTCTCCCTGTATATATCTATTACCCCTACACAATGATTTGGTTCTCCCTGTATATATCTATTACCCCTACACATTGATCTGGTACTCCCTGTATATATCTATTACCCCTACACATTGATCTGGTACTCCCTGTATATATCTATTACCCCTACACATTGATCTGGTTCTACCTGTATATATCTATTACCCCTACACATTGATCTGGTACTCCCTGTATATATCTATTACCACTACACATTGATCTGGTACTGGTTCTCCCTGTATATATCTATTACCCCTACACATTGATCTGGTACTCCCTGTATTTATCTATTACCCCTACACATTGATCTGGTACTCCCTATCTATATCTATTACCCCTACACATTGATCTGGTACTCCCTGTATATATCTATTACCCCTACACATTGATCTGGTTCTCCCTGTATATATCTATTACCCCTACACATTGATCTGGTTCTCCCTGTATATATATATTACCCCTACACATTGATCTGGTTCTCCCTGTATATATCTATTACCCCTACACAATGATTTGGTTCTCCCTGTATATATCTATTACCCCCAAACATTGATCTGGTACTCCCTGTATATATCTATTACCCCTACACATTGATCTGGTACTGGTTCTCCCTGTATATATCTATTACCCCTACACATTGATCTGGTACTCCCTGTATATATATATTACCCCTACACATTGATCTGGTTCTCCCTTTATATATCTATTACCCCTACACATTGATCTGGTTCTCCATGTATATATCTATTACCCCTACACATTGATCTGGTACTGGTACTCCCTGTATATATCTATTACCCCTACACATTGATATGGTACTGGTTCTCCCTGTATATATATATTACCCCTACACATTGATATGGTACGGGTTCTCCCTGTATATATATATTACCCCTACACATTGATATGGTACTGGTTCTCTCTGTATATATATATTACCCCTACACATTGATATGGTACTGGTACTCCCTGTATATATATATTACCCCTACACATTGATCTGGTACTGGTTCTCCCTGTATATATCTATTACCCCTACACATTGATCTGGTACTCCCTGTATATATCTATTACCCCTACACATTGATCTGGTACTGGTTCTCCCTGTATATATCTATTACCCCTACACATTGATCTGGTACTGGTTCTCCCTGTATATATCTATTACCCCTATACATCGATCTGGTTCTCCCTGTATATATCTATTACCCCTACACATTGATCTGGTTCTCCCTGTATATATCTATTACCCCTACACATGGATCTGGTTCTCCCTGTATATATCTATTACCCCTACACATTGATCTGGTACTGGTTCTCCCTGTATATATCTATTACCCCTACACATTGATCTGGTACTCCCTGTATATATCTATTACCCCTACACATTGATCTGGTACTCCCTGTATATATCTATTACCCCTACACATTGATCTGGTACTCCCTGTATATATCTATTACCCCTACACATTGATCTGGTACTTCCTGTATATATCTATTACCCCTACACATTGATCTGGATCTCCCTGTATATATCTATTACCCCTACACATTGATATGGTACTCACTGTATATATCTATTACCCCTACACATTGATCTGGTACTGGTACTCCCTGTATATATCTATTACCCCTACACATTGATCTGGTTCTCCCTGTATATATCTATTACCCCTACACATTGATCTGGTACTGGTTCTCCCTGTATATATCTATTACCCATACACATTGATCTGGTACTCCCTGTATATATCTATTACCCCTACACATTGATCTGGTACTCCATGTATATATCTATTACCTCTACACATTGATCTGGTACTGGTACTCCCTGTATATATCTATTACCCCTACACATTGATCTGGTACTGGTTCTCCCTGTATATATCTATTACCCTTACACATTGATCTGGTTCTCCCTGTATATATCTATTACCCCTACACATTGATCTGGTTCTCCCTGTATATATCTATTACCCCTACACATTGACCTGGTTCTCCCTGTATATATCTATTACCCCTACACATTGATCTGGTACTCCCTGTATATATCTATTACCCCTACACATTGATCTGGTACTCCCTGTATATATCTATTACCTCTACACATTGATCTGGTACTGGTACTCCCTGTATATATCTATTACCCCTACACATTGATATGGTACTGGTTCTCCCTGTATATATCTATTACCCTTACACATTGATCTGGTTCTCCTTGTATATATCCATTACCCCTACACATTGATCTGGTTCTCCCTGTATATATCTATTACCCCTACACATTGACCTGGTTCTCCCTGTATATATCTATTACCCCTACACATTGATCTGGTACTCCATGTATATATCTATTACCCCTACACATTGATCTGGTACTCCCTGTATATATCTATTACCCCTACACATTGATCTGGTACTGGTACTCCCTGTATATATCTATTACCCCTACCCATTGATCTGGTTCTCCCTGTATATATCTATTACCCCTACACATTGATCTGGTACTCCCTGTATATATCTATTACCCCTACACATTGATCTGGTACTGGTTCTCCCTGTATATATCTATTACCCCTACACATTGATCTTGTACTCCCTGTATATATCTATTACCCCTACACATTGATCTGGTACTGGTTCTCCCTGTATATATCTATTACCCCTACACATTGATCTGGTACTGGTACTCCCTGTATTTATCTATTACCCCTACCCATTGATCTGGTTCTCCCTGTATATATCTATTACCCCTACACATTGACCTGGTTCTCCCTGTATATATCTATTACCCCTACACATTGATCTGGTTCTCCCTGTATATATCTATTACCCCTACACATTGACCTGGTTCTCCCTGTATTTATCTATTACCCCTACACATTGATCTGGTACTCCCTGTATATATCTATTACCCCTACACATTGATCTGGTACTGGTTCTCCCTGTATATATCTATTACCCCTACACATTGACCTGGTTCTCCCTGTATATATCTATTACCCCTACACATTGATCTGGTACTGGTACTCCCTGTATATATCTATTACCCCTACACATTGATCTGGTACTCCCTGTATATATCTATTACCCCTACACATTGATCTGGTACTCCCTATATATATCTATTACCCCTACACATTGATCTGGTACTCCCTGTATATATCTATTACCCCTACACATTGATCTGGTACTGGTACTTCCTGTATATATCTATTACCCCTACACATTGATCTGGTACTCCCTATATATATCTATTACCCCTACACATTGATCTGGTACTGGTTCTCCCTGTATAGATCTATTAACCCTACACATTGATATGGTACTCCCTGTATATATCTATTACCCATGCACATTGATCTGGTACTGGTACTCCCTGTATATATCTATTACCCATACACATTGATCTGGTACTCCTACTAATTCTACTGATGTATATCTACATCATAATTGTTTTAATTGAATCGTAAGGAGGAAGGGCTGCACCACCTGTAGTCGGCGCATGTGAGACATGTAACATTCTATTTTATGTTAGATGGAAGCGCCACTTTTTCCCTCGTGAACACTACAAACCTTTATTTGTGTATCTTGAGTAATGCATGAGATGCAGTTATTCGGAGGCTATACAGGAAGAGACGTGGTCTCCCAGAGGATCTGAGCCAATCAATCTGTGTGTGCGGGGCTATCAGACAGCGCTCCTGATATTAGATAGAACTTTCTCTCCTGGAAGAGTGCCATTTATTTCGGCGGAACTCAGCCTCCTCCTGATTGGTGGAGATGGATTTCTTTTGTCAAAGTGTCAGAGGTGAAATTTGTGAGATATCCTCCACTAAAATGGAATCTTGGGGAGCCGGTTGGGAGGACGTGATAGCCACGGAATGCTGATGCCAGGGGATATGCTAACGCTCAGAGAACACCCATCCCTCAAACCCGAAAACATTTAGTTGAGATTGGATCCATCAAATTCTGCCAGATGGTGCTAGATTATAATGTACAGTCTCCCTGACAGTGCTGGTCGGGACTAACTCTAGTTATCATGTATATACATGATATATACATATGCGTCTGTAGGTCTCCCTTTAAGGTTAAGAGCTTGGGACTATCTGCATTTTTGTCAATATTTTGTTATTCAAATGACCTTGTTCTGTTCTATTTTCTCTACCTATATAGTATTCTAAATACCACAGTTCATGTTGTTAAGTTGAAAATAATAAAAGATCAATGTCCCAGTAACCATTCAAACCGATGAGGGATCAGACACCATTCAAACCAATGAGGTATCAGACACCATTCAAACCGATGAGGGATCAGACACCATTCAAACCAATGAGGGATCAGACACCATTCAAACCAATGAGGGATCAGACACCATTCAAACCAATGAGGGTTTAGACACCTTTCAAACCAATGACCGGTCAGACACCATTCAAACCAATGAGGGATCAGACACCATTCAGACCAATGAGGGATCAGACACCATTCAGACCAATGAGGGATCAGACACCATTCAAACCAATGAGGGATCAGACACCATTCAAACCAATGAGGGATCAGACACCATTCAGACCGATGAGGGATCAGACACCATTCAAACCAATGAGGGATCAGACACCATTCAAACCGATGAGGGATCAGACACCATTCAAACCAATGAGGGATCAGACACCATTCAAACCAATGAGGGATCAGACACCATTCAAACCAATGAGGGTTTAGACACCTTTCAAACCAATGAGGGATCAGACACCATTCAAACCAATGAGGGATCAGACACCATTCAAACCAATGAGGGATCAGACACCATTCAGACCGATGAGGGATCAGACACCATTCAAACCAATGAGGGATCAGACACCATTCAAACCAATGAGGTATCAGACACCATTCAAACCAATGAGGGATCAGACACCATTCAAACCAATGAGGGATCAGACACCATTCAAACCAATGAGGGTTTAGACACCTTTCAAACCAATGACCGGTCAGACACCATTCAAACCAATGAGGGATCAGACACCATTCAGACCAATGAGGGATCAGACACCATTCAGACCAATGAGGGATCAGACACCATTCAAACCAATGAGGGATCAGACACCATTCAAACCAATGAGGGATCAGACACCATTCAAACCAATGAGGGATCAGACACCATTCAAACCAATGAGGGATCAGACACCATTCAAACCAATGAGGGATCAGACACCATTCAAACCAATGAGGGATCAGACACCATTCAAACCAATGAGGGATCAGAACTTTAAAGATAATTGTCTCACAATCCTCTTTTTGCAGATAGAACCTTACAGTCCCAAACTCTCGACTTGCTTGATTCACATGTTTGATATAATCTACAAATTGGATAGATACTTTCATATGTTGGCATCAAGTTTGATTTCACCTAGTCTTAACACTGTGTCATAACGAACAGATGTTCAACTTAATAATACAAAAATAAAAAAACTTTTTCCCATCTCGAGGTTAAATAAAGAAAATATACTAAATTCCTATTAAGTGCCAAGTAAATGAACAGGGTTGACCTTTTAACCTTAAATCAGCCATAAATGTTGGTGTGACAGGGGTACAGGAAGCTTGTTGTGTGCATCAGGAAGTGGCAATTTAATACAAGTTGTCAAATGTTTCTTTGATTACCTTTATACATGTCTAGCCTGTGTATCTCTGGGTAACAGGGTTGACGTGTTACGCTCGACCCACTCAGTTTTACACCACAAAACACCCGATGTCACAGGAAGGCCATAAAGATCGTCAAGGACGACAACCACCCGAGCCACTGCCTGTTCACCCCGCTACCATCCAGAAGGCGAGGTCAGTACAGGTGCATCAGGGACCGAGAGACTGAAAAAGAGCTTCTATCTCAAGGCCATCAGACTGTTAAACAGCCATGTGAAATGCCACTTTATATAATGTTTTCATACCCTACATTACTCGTCTCATATGTATATACTGTATACCATCTACTGCATCTTGCCTATGCCGTTCGGCCATCGCTCATCCATATATTTATATGTACATATTCTTATTCATTCCTTTACACTTGTGTGTATTAGGTAGTTGTTGTGAAATTGTTAGATTACTTGTTAGATATTACTGCACGGTCGGAACTAGAAGCACAAGCATTTCGCTACACTCGCACTAATAACCTCTCTGGGATAGTGGGACGGTAGCGTCCCACTTGGCCAATAGCCAGGGAAAATGTAGAGCGCCAAATTCAAAATAATTATATAAAATCAAACTTTCCTTAAATCACACATGTAAGATACCAAATTAAAGCTACACTCGTTGTGAATCCAGCCAACATGTCAGATTTCAAAAAAGGCTTTTCAGCGAAAGCATAAGATGCTATTATCTGATGATAGCACAATGTCAACAAAGCGAGAGTAGCATATTTCAACCCTGCAGGCGCAACTCAAAACACAGATATAAAATATAAATCATGCCTTACCTTTGACGAGATTATTTTGTTGGCCCTCCAATATGTCCCATAAACATCACAAATTGTCCTTTTGTTCGAATAATTCTGTTCGAATAATTCCGTCCATGTGATTCAAACAGGTTTTAGGAACATCAGAGTGTTTTCTATCCAAATCCACTGATAATATGCATATCTTATATTCTGGGGATGAGTAGAAGGAAGTTGAAATTGGGAACGCTATTTTTCCAAAAGTGAAAACTCTGCCCCCTATCCTAGAGAAGTATTAACATCTGCTAACCATGTGACCAATACAATTTGATTTGCTTTTATTTGAACAAAACACAAGAAAATGGCCAAAAAGAACAGCAGTTTTTACTTTTTGACGTCTCTTTTGGGGAGAAAAACAAATAAACAATTTAAAAAAGGAATCGTTTCCCCATATTATTAAGAAAAGCGTTCAGTTCAAGTAACGGGGTTAAAATGAGGGACAGAGGTAAACGAATGACTAAAATCACGTGAAATAAATAATAATCTCCAGAAATGACTACGTCAAAATATGATGGTGATAAGGGAAAAATAGGTTAGGTGTGTTCACATATACCTAGAAGGTATAAGAGGGACAAAATTACACTTTACCAAAGTCTCTATTCATAAAAAAAATCCTTCAAGTGGATATTCTCCAAGTGGTGTATATTAAAGGGAAATTAATTTAATATAACAGCCTTTTAAAAAATGCAATATTGGTGCACAATTTCTACTTAAAATATCAAAAAAGCACTCGTTTTGTGGAACGACACAGATATCAATTAATAAACCAGCTCCATGAGATTTCAGCTTTTCTCCTCGTTGCAGTGGTACGTTTTCTCTGGCTACAAATCATATATAATTAGTGTCTGTGTGTTTCTCTGCGTTAGGGCCTGAGCCCAGCTCATATTGACAGCCTCACTCTTCCTAACCCAGGAATGCCATAGTAATGAGCCCCTTAGAGACAACTACACTACGTCAAGGAGAAACAGATTATTTTCTCATGCTCCTGTCACGCCTCAAATATTTCATCCCAATTGGAAACGTTAAAACCAACAGCACATTATTAACTTTTAAATGACATGTAAAACATACACTATTAAAACATCTAGCTGGCTGTCACTTTGTTTTCTGTGTATCCCTCTCTGAGCCTCTCTGTGGAATACGGCAGCATCGAAGATGGTGAATATTAATAAAGATTCCTTTATGGTTTGTTTTTAACAAAATACCAATATCTTAACATAAAAAAAATATATAAATACATATTTGTATATTTCATTATCATTTGATTGAACTTCTTCTCTGAAGTGCTGAACACGGTGTGTGTGATTCCCCCTGATGTTGCTCGTCTACTTGGTCACACCTTGATGCAACCAAATTCAATATGAAGTCCACTGCTATAGAAAAGAAAGATAATGAATTAAAGAATGTAGCAGAGAGAGAGAGAGAGAGAGAGATATCAGAGCAAGAGAGAGAGAGAGGAAGCAATAGCAGAGGGAGAATCAGATAGCAATAGAGACAGCAGGGGGAAAGAGAGAGATAACAGAGAGACAGAGAGAGGGAGAGAGCAGAGGGAGAAAGCAGAGATAGCAGAGAGAGAGATAGCAGAGAGAGAGATAGCAGAGCGAGGGAGAAAGAGAGCAGGGGGAGAATGAGATAGCAGGAGGAGAAAATGACAGCGCAGACTGACAGAGGTCTTTGTTCATCTCCAAGCCTGTGACAGAGACAAGACCCCAGGGCAACAGCACTAGAATACGGCACAACATTATGAAACTCAGAAAGGACTGGTCCTGAAATAACAACACTTTGGAAAACATAGATACAAGGAGAGAAAATAACAAGGTCTAAAAATTGGAGATGAGTGTTCTGTTTACTGTTTTTTAATTTTATTGTGTCCATTTAGAATTCAATCTAACGGGGAAACTAGCACAGGAACGAGGAAGAAGTGTGTTCTGTTGACATAATTAAGGACATTCTTGAGGACAAGTTGCAACGCTTTTCATCCAAGTGTCTTTGATGATAAATACAGATGCAGATCTCAAAACGAGATTGCTGCTATATGATTTATTTATGTTTTATTTGTCTCTGTCTGTCTGCCTCTCTGTCTGTCTGCCTCTCTGTCTGTCTGAATATCTCTCTGTCCGCCTCTCTGTCTGTCCCTTCTGTCTGTCTGCCTCTCTCTCTCTCTGCCTCTCTCTCTGTCTGCCTCTCTCTCTGTCTGCCTCTCTCTCTGTCTGCCTCTCTCTCTGTCTGTCCCTTCTGATTGTCTGCCTCTCTGTCTGTCTGTCTGCCTCTCTGTCTGTCTGTCTGCCTCTCTGTCTGTCTGTCTGCCTCTCTGTCTGTCTGTCTGCCTCTCTCTCTGTCTGCCTCTCTCTCTGTCTGCCTCTCTCTCTGTCTGTCCCTTCTGATTGTCTGCCTCTCTGTCTGTCTGTCTGCCTCTCTGTCTGTCTGTCTGCCTCTCTGTCTGTCTGTCTGCCTCTCTGTCTCTCTGTCTGCCTCTCTGACTGTCTGTCTGCCTCTCTGACTGTCTGCCTCTCTGTCTGTCTGTCTGCCTCTCTCTCTCTGTCTGCCTCTCTCTCTGTCTGCCTCTCTCTCTGTCTGTCCCTTCTGATTGTCTGCCTCTCTGTCTGTCTGTCTGCCTCTCTGTCTGTCTGTCTGCCTCTCTCTGTCTGCCTCTCTCTCTGTCTGCCTCTCTCTGTCTGCCTCTCTCTCTGTCTGCCTCTCTCTCTGTCTGCCTCTCTCTCTGTCTGTCCCTTCTGATTGTCTGCCTCTCTGTCTGTCTGTCTGCCTCTCTGTCTGTCTGTCTGCCTCTCTGTCTGTCTGTCTGCCTCTCTGTCTGTCTGCCTCTCTCTCTGTCTGCCTCTCTCTCTGTCTGCCTCTCTCTCTGTCTGTCCCTTCTGATTGTCTGCCTCTCTGTCTGTCTGTCTGCCTCTCTGTCTGTCTGTCTGCCTCTCTGTCTGTCTGTCTGCCTCTCTGTCTGTCTGTCTGCCTCTCTCTCTGTCTGCCTCTCTGTCTGTCTGCCACTCTGTCTGTCTGCCTCTCTCTGTCTGCCTCTCTCTCTGTCTGCCTCTCTCTCTGTCTGTCCCTTCTGATTGTCTGCCTCTCTGTCTGTCTGTCTGCCTCTCTGTCTGTCTGTCTGCCTCTCTGTCTGTCTGTCTGCCTCTCTGTCTGTCTGTCTGTCTGTCTGCCTCTCTGTCTGTCTGCCTCTCTCTCTGTCTGCCTCTCTCTCTGTCTGTCCCTTCTGATTTTCTGCCTCTCTGTCTGTCTGTCTGCCTCTCTGTCTGTCTGTCTGCCTCTCTGTCTGTCTGTCTGCCGCTCTGTCTGTCTGCCTCTCTCTCTGTCTGCCTCTCTCTCTCTGTCTGTCCCTTCTGATTGTCTGCCTCTCTTTCGGTCTGTCTGTCTGCCTCTCTGTCTGTCTGCCTCTCTGTCTGTCTGCCTCTCTCTCTGTCTGCCTCTCTGTCTGTCTGCCTCTCTGTCTGTGTGTCTGCCGCTCTGTCTGTTTGCCACTCTGTCTGTCTGCTGCTCTGCCTGCCTCTCTCTGTCTGCCTCTCTCTGTCTGCATCTCTCTGTCTGCTGTTTTTGTTGTTGTAGAGGACACCGTCTGTCACAAAGACACAAACTTGCTGCAGCAAAACTTATGGTACAAAGGGGTACAGTATTATACGAAGCAGAATCAATGAAAATAACTTTTAATCTTTTTGAAAGATTAACTTGAACGGGCATGGTTTAATTGATTCAACAACTAAAAACACATGAATACGTTTCTTAATGAACCTGAAAATCAATAGTTATCTCTGGATATTTATTAAAACAAAATAAATAAATTCATGTTAACAACAACTGAAATAATAACTTTCAATGTTTTTTTTTTCCAACTTGATGTTTATTCTGGAAGTAACCAAGCTCTACAAGGCAGTTGAGAAGTCAACAGGATCATCAGCAATCCAATATTAGTAGGGACATTTCCAAAGCATTTTTACTCATCCCAAAAGAATCACAGCAATCACTTTAGGTCTGATTCATGGGCTTTTTATAGGTAGATAAGTGTTGTTAAATTAAGATTGATGTAACATTTTAACAACCTATGGTCATTGTGATTGTCCATACATGAAAATTGAACCATCGAGGTGGTGTATATTGACATATCAAATGATCCAAGTTCCTACACCCTGGTTCCACATGTTCAGACGTATCAAATGATCCAGGTTCTTCTACCCTGGTTCCACATGTTCAGACGTATCAAATGATCCAGGTTCTTCTACCCTGGTTCCACATGTTCAGACGTATCAAATGATCCAGGTTCTTCTACCCTGGTTCCCACATGTTCAGACGTATCAAATGATCCAGGTTCTTCCACCCTGGTTCCCACATGTTCAGACTACATTTTCAGGTTATTTATGACAAAGTGCAATTTTTTAAATTACTATTATAGAAATTATTTTAAAGGCAACATGAACTTTAAATATGTATTACTAACCCCATAGGTCATGAACTGTGGTTTAATTAATCTATGATGCCTGATGTAGTGTGTTGTTAACAATTCAATCACACTTTTTCAACAAAATTAGTATTTTTAGAGAAGAAAATGTATTTTCCATTTTCTTAGCCTACCATTACGTTTTACTGACATATCAATTGACTTGTTTGAACACAGTTTTACAAAATACTTGCTTTTCAGACTTTTTATTTTTTAACAATTTGCTTATTTCTACTCTTCAAGGTCTCACCTATCGGGAATGGTGCAAATCCCTCACCAACTTAATTCCTGTCTTTTATTCCATATCTGGTGACTGTTTATTTGTTTTTCCTACAGCTCTCTGAGTGGGCAAAGTTAAAGTGCCACTGAACATCAGCAAACCAAAAGTATACAAATGATGTTAATTTATGCAGGAAGGCAGAGGAAGGGGGACAGAGGAAGAGGAAGGGGATTTGACCAATCAAGTTCAAGATAATACTTGTTTTTATACTGTATACACTTCTAAATCCATTTAAAAAAACTACCAACAGGTTCAAGGGTTCAAGGGTTCAAGGGTTAAAGGGTAAAAGGGTTCAAGGGTTCAAGGGTTCAAGGGTAAAAGGGTTCAAGGGTTCAAGGGTTCAAGGGTTCAAGGGTTCAAGGGTAAAAGTTAAAAGTTAGCTGGCTCACTCATTGATCCTGTTTTGTAGTTTATCCCTCTGGCTTACCCTGTTAAAGTTAAAGTTGTGTCAATACAATCATTTAATAAGACATTAAACCCCCAACGGCAGTAAATAACCCAGAGTGTAATCAATGTGAGTGTAGCCTGCATTTAAAGAAGCAGAGCAGTGAGTAGAGCAGACATATCAAATAGAGCGCAGTGAGTAGAGCAGACATATCAAATAGAGCAGTGAGTAGAGCAGACATATCAAATAGAGCAGTGAGTAGAGCAGACATATCAAATAGAGCAGTGAGTAGAGCAGACATATCAAATAGAGCAGTGAGTAGAGCAGACATATCAAATAGAGCAGTGAGTAGAGCAGACATATCAAATAGAGCAGTGAGTAGAGCAGACATATCAAATAGAGCAGTGAGTAGAGCAGACATATCAAATAGAGCAGTGAGTAGAGCAGACATATCAAATAGAGCAGTGCACTGTAACGTGTCCTCCTACCACACCGGAATAAGGTCTGCAAAGAAAGGGCTCAATGTCCTTCCAAAGGAAAAATAGCCCAAAAAAGTATTTATATGCAATAATGAAAACGGTTGAGTTATCTCTGGGCGGCTCGCCATCCATGGAACAGCGAATAGATTTCTCGCAAAAAAAAACTGACCTTAAAAAAAAAATACACTGTACATCAACAGAGTCACACTAAGTTCAAGTATAATGAATAACATACATTCACTTCACTTTGGTACAAAATAAACATTATTTAAACAATGGATCTGTGTCCCCCCCTGCGGGACGGTTGAGCTAACGTAGGCTAACGCGATTAGCATTAGGATGTAAGTAACAAGAACATTTTCTAAGACATAGACATATCTGATATTGACAGAAAGCTTAAATAGATATTGGAAGATATTGTTCTGCTGAAATATGAATTCCTCTCCGTCGTGAAGCCGTCTGAAGCAGGTTTTCCTCCAGGACTTGGCCTGTGTTTCGCTCCATCCCGTTTCTTTTTATCCAGAAAAACTATTTGATGATGTCAAGCATATCCACACAATGATGCAGCCACCACCATGCTTGAAAATGAGGAGGCAGTTACTCAGTGATGTGTTGGATTTGCCCCAAACGTTTTGCATTTAGGCATAAACATTTATTTTTTGCAGTATTACTTTATTGCCTTGTTGCGTACACGATGTAGAGTGCATTTGGAAAATATTCAGACCCCTTCACTTTTTCCAAATTGTGTTACGTTACAGTCCCCTTATTCTAAATATTATACAAAAATGAAAAAATGAAGTACCTTTATTTACGTAATTATTCAGAACCTTTGCTATGAGACGCAAACTGGAGCTCGGGTGCATCTTGTTTCCATAGATCAGGGTTCTTCACCTGCGGGATCGTCTGAGAGGGCAGGGGCTGAGGAGTAGTTCTGTCTGTAATAAAGCCCTTTTGTGGGGGCCAACAGGTGGACCTAGCTCCTAATTGGATGAGCCTATGCTCTCCCGGTGCCCAGTCATGTGAAATCCATAGACTAGGGCCTCATTTATTTATTTCAATGGACTGATGTTCCTTGTAGAAACTGTAACTCAGTAAAATCGTTGACATTGTTGTATTTTTCTATTTTGATTTAATATAATTAGCACAGATGGGTGCCTATGTCTTCCATAAACAAGCGATGTAAAGTTGAGATGTGGCCGTGTGGAAACACTAACCCTATTAAAGGTGTGGAGTCATTTAACTAGGGCTGTCAAACTATTCAGTTAATTAACTGAGTTAATGGAAGGCTGAGAGGTTATAATTAGCATGTTTCTTATAGCTGGGTGTTGACGGTGTTAACCACAGCACCATAAAGCTACCTCTGATTACTAGTTAATCGCAATTTAATATTTTATTTATTATTATTTTTAAGCAGTGCATTGAGTTACAGGCATACTATGCTCTAATTGTAAAAGGGCTGGAAACACAAAATGATCTACATCAGAATGTTTCAACGGCATTTTCCCCATAAACAACACAAACGTTTTCTAACATAGCTACAGCTATCAATGTTTCAGCAGGCCTGCTCCCTCTGATCAGTGTTTCAGCAGGCCTGCTCCCTCTGATCAGTGTTTCAGCAGGCCTGCTCCCTCTGATCAGTGTTTCAGCAGGCCTGCTCCCTCTGATCAGTGTTTCAGCAGGCCTGCTCCCTCTGATCAGTGTTTCAGCAGGCCTGCTCCCTCTGATCAGTGTTTCAGCAGGCCTGCTCCCTCTGATCAGTGTTTCAGCAGGCCTGCTCCCTCTGATCAGTGTTTCAGCAGGCCTGCTCCCTCTGATCAGTGTTTCAGCAGGCCTGCTCCCTCTGATCAGTGTTTCAGCAGGCCTGCTCCCTCTGATCAGTGTTTCAGCAGGCCCGCTCCCTCTGATCAGTGTTTCAGCAGGCCCGCTCCCTCTGATCATTGTTTCAGCAGGCCTGCTCCCTCTGATCAGTGTTTCAGCAGGCCTGCTCCCTCTGATCAGTGTTTCAGCAGGCCCGCTCCCTCTGATCAGTGTTTCAGCAGGCCCGCTCCCTCTGATCAGTGTTTCAGCAGGCCTGCTCCCTCTGATCAGTGTTTCAGCAGGCCTGCTCCCTCTGATCAATGTTTCAGCAGGCCTGCTCCCTCTGATCAGTGTTTCAGCAGGCCTGCTCCCTCTGATCAGTGTTTCAGCAGGCCTGCTCCCTCTGATCAGTGTTTCAGCAGGCCTGCTCCCTCTGATCAGTGTTTCAGCAGGCCTGCTCCCTCTGATCAGTGTTTCAGCAGGCCTGCTCCCTCTGATCAGTGTTTCAGCAGGCCTGCTCCCTCTGATCAGTGTTTCAGCAGGCCTGCTCCCTCTGATCAGTGTTTCAGCAGGCCTGCTCCCTCTGATCAGTGTTTCAGCAGGCCTGCTCCCTCTGATCAGTGTTTCAGCAGGCCCGCTCCCTCTGATCAGTGTTTCAGCAGGCCCGCTCCCTCTGATCAGTGTTTCAGCAGGCCTGCTCCCTCTGATCAGTGTTTCAGCAGGCCTGCTCCCTCTGATCAGTGTTTCAGCAGGCCTGCTCCCTCTGATCAATGTTTCAGCAGGCCTGCTCCCTCTGATCAGTGTTTCAGCAGGCCTGCTCCCTCTGATCAGTGTTTCAGCAGGCCTGCTCCCTCTGATCAGTGTTTCAGCAGGCCCGCTCCCTCTGATCAGTGTTTCAGCAGGCCTGCTCCCTCTGATCAGTGTTTCAGCAGGCCTGCTCCCTCTGATCAGTGTTTCAGCAGGCCTGCTCCCTCTGATCAGTGTTTCAGCAGGCCTGCTCCCTCTGATCAGTGTTTCAGCAGGCCTGCTCCCTCTGATCAGTGTTTCAGCAGGCCTGCTCCCTCTGATCAGTGTTTCAGCAGGCCTGCTCCCTCTGATCAGTGTTTCAGCAGGCCCGCTCCCTCTGATCAGTGTTTCAGCAGGCCCGCTCCCTCTGATCAGTGTTTCAGCAGGCCCGCTCCCTCTGATCAGTGTTTCAGCAGGCCTGCTCCCTCTGATCAGTGTTTCAGCAGGCCTGCTCCCTCTGATCAGTGTTTCAGCAGGCCTGCTCCCTCTGATCAGTGTTTCAGCAGGCCTGCTCCCTCTGATCAGTGTTTCAGCAGGCCTGCTCCCTCTGATCAATGTTTCAGCAGGCCTGCTCCCTCTGATCCGTGTTTCAGCAGGCCTGCTCCCTCTGATCAGTGTTTCAGCAGGCCTGCTCCCTCTGATCCGTGTTTCAGCAGGCCTGCTCCCTCTGATCAGTGTTTCAGCAGGCCTGCTCCCTCTGATCAGTGTTTCAGCAGGCCCGCTCCCTCTGATCAGTGTTTCAGCAGGCCTGCTCCCTCTGATCAGTGTTTCAGCAGGCCTGCTCCCTCTGATCAGTGTTTCAGCAAGCCTGCTCCCTCTGATCAGTGTTTCAGCAGGCCTGCTCCCTCTGATCAGTGTTTCAGCAGGCCTGCTCCCTCTGATCAGTGTTTCAGCAAGCCTGCTCCCTCTGATCAGTGTTTCAGCAGGCCTGCTCCCTCTGATCAGTGTTTCAGCAGGCCTGCTCCCTCTGATCAGTGTTTCAGCAGGCCTGCTCCCTCTGATCAGTGTTTAAGCAGGCCTGCTCCCTCTGATCAGTGTTTCAGCAGGCCTGCTCCCTCTGATCAGTGTTTCAGCAGGCCTGCTCCCTCTGATCAGTGTTTCAGCAAGCCTGCTCCCTCTGATCAGTGTTTCAGCAAGCCTGCTCCCTCTGATCAGTGTTTCAGCAGGCCTGCTCCCTCTGATCAGTGTTTCAGCAGGCCTGCTCCCTCTGATCAGTGTTTCAGCCATGAGATGTTTCTACAACTTCATAGGAGTCATCCCGTGGTAAATTAAATTGTTTGGACATGATTTGGAAAGGCATACCTGTCTATATAAGGTCCCACAGTTGACAGTGCATGTCAAAAACTAAGCCATGAGGTAGAAGGAATTGTTCGTAGAGCTCCGAGACAGGATTGTGTCGAGGCACAGACCTGGGGAAGGGTACCAAATAATTTCTGCAGCATTGAAGGTCCCCAAGAACACAGTGGTCTCCATCATTCTTAAATGGAAGAAGTCTGGAATCAACAAGGCTCTTCCTAGCCGCCCGGCCAAACTGAGAAATTAGGAGAGTAGGGCCTTGGTCAGGGAGGTGACCAAGAACCAGTGGTCAATCTGACAGAGCTCCAGGGTTCCTCTGTGGAGATGGGAGAACCTTCCAAATGACAGCCAGCTTGGAGTTTGCAAAAAGGCATCTAAAGGACTCTCAGACCATAATAAACAAGATTCTCTGGTCTGATGAAACCAAGATTGAACTCTTTGACATGAATGCCAAGTGTCACGTCTGGAGGAAACCTAGAACCATCCCTACGGTGAAACATGTTGGTGGCTGCATCATGCTGTGGGGATGTTTTTCAGTGGCATGGACATGGAGACAGGATTGAGGGAAAGATGAATGGAGCAAAGTACAGAGAGATACTTGATGAACCTGCTCCAGAGCGCTCAGGACCTCAGACTGGGGTGAAGGTTCACCTTCCAAAAGGACAACGACCCTAAGCACACAGCCAAGACAGCGCAGGAGTGGCTTTGGGGAAATGTCTCTATGTCCTTGAGTGGCCCAGCCAAAGCCTGGACTCTAAACCGATCGAACATCTCTGGAGAGACCTGAAAATAGCTGTGCAGCCATGCTCCTCATCCAACCTGACAGAGCTTGAGAGGATCTGCAGAGAAGAATGGGAATAATGCAGAGAATGCAGATAAGAATGGGAGAATCTCCCCAAATATAGATGTGCCAAGCTTGTAGCGTCATACCCAAGAAGACTTGACGCTGTAATTGCTGCTTAAGGTTCGTTAACAAAGTACTGAGTGAAGAGTCTGAATACTTATTCAAATGTGATATTTGAATTTTTTTAAGAATAAGGCTGTAACATAACACAATAAGGAAAAGTCAAGGGGTCTGAATACTTTCCTAAAGCACTGTAGGTTTTAGAATATTGTTATTCTTTATATTTTGTATTATTATTTTCTCTCTGAACTCTGTAACTGTTTTACAATCACCATGGTAACAACCCTGAGCAGTTTCTTTCCTGTCCTGCAGCTCAGTTCAGAAGGATGACTGTTTCTTTCCTGTCCTGCAGCTCAGTTCAGACGGATGACTGTTTCTTTCCTGTCCTGCAGCTCAGTTCAGACGGATGACTGTTTCTTTCCTGTCCTGCAGCTCAGTTCAGAAGGATGACTGTTTCTTTCCTGTCCTGCAGCTCAGTTCAGAAGGATGACTGTTTCTTTCCTGTCCTGCAGCTCAGTTCAGAAGGATGACTGTTTCTTTCCTGTCCTGCAGCTCAGTTCAGAAGGATGACTGTTTCTTTCCTGTCCTGCAGCTCAGTTCAGAAGGATGACTGTTTCTTTCCTGTCCTGCAGCTCAGTTCAGAAGGATGACTGTTTCATTCCTGTCCTGCAGCTCAGTTCAGAAGCATGACTGTTTCATTCCTGTCCTGCAGCTCAGTTCAGACGGATGAATGTTTCTTTGATGTGTCTGGGTGGTTTAATCCCCCACATAAATATTAAATTGACCTTGCATAAAGAGATATTCAATGTCTGATTTCATAATGTTACCGATCTACCAATCACTGCCCTGTTATGAGGCTATCAAAAGGCTCCCTGGTCTTTGTAGTTGAATCTGAGCTTGAACTTCAATACTTGAATGAGGGACGTTACAGCTGGTGGATGTTTGGGGGACAGAGGAAGGGGGACAGAGGAAGGGAGACAGAGGAAGAGGAAGGGGGACAGAGGAAGGGAGACAGAGGAAGGGAGACAGAGGAAGGGGGACAGAGGAAGGGAGACAGAGGAAGAGAGACAGAGGAAGGGAGACAGAGGAAGAGAGACAGAGGAAGAGGAAGGGGGACAGAGGAAGAGGAAGGGGGACAGAGGAAGAGGAAGGGGGACAGAGGAAGGGGGACAGAGGAAGGGAGACAGAGGAAGGGAGACAGAGGAAGGGAGACAAAGGAAGGGGGACAGAGGAAGGGGGACAGAGGAAGGGAGACAGAGGAAGGGAGACAGAGGAAGAGAGACAGAGGAAGGGGGACAGAGGAAGGGAGACAGAGGAAGGGGGACAGAGGAAGGGGACAGAGGAAGGGGGACAGAGGAAGAGGAAGGGGGACAGAGGAAGAGGAAATGGGGACAGAGGAAGAGAGACAGAGGAAGGGAGACAGAGGAAGGGAGACAGAGGAAGGGAGACAGAGGAAGGGAGACAGAGTAGGGGGACAGAGGAAGAGGAGGGGGGACAGAGGAAGGGGAAGGGGGACAGAGGAAGAGGAAATGGGGACAGAGGAAGGGAGACAGAGGAAGGGAGACAGAGGAAGGGAGACAGAGGAAGGGGGACAGAGGATGAGAGACTGAGGAAGGGAGACAGAGGAAGGGGGACAGAGGAAGAGGAAGGGGGACAGAGGAAGAGGAAATGGGGACAGAGGAAGGGGGACAGAGGAAGGGAGACAGAGGAAGGGAGACAGAGGAAGGGAGACAGAGGAAGGGGGACAGAGGAAGGGAGACAGAGGAAGGGGGACAGAGGAAGAGGAAGGGGGACAGAGGAAGAGGAAATGGGGACAGAGGAAGGGGGACAGAGGAAGGGAGACAGAGGAAGGGAGACAGAGGAAGGGGGACAGAGGAAGAGGAAGGGAGACAGAGGAAGGGAGACAGAGGAAGGGGGACAGAGGAAGAGGAAGGGAGACAGAGGAAGGGGGACAGAGGAAGGGAGACAGAGTAGGGGGACAGAGGAAGAGGAGGGGGGACATAGGAAGGGGAAGGGGGACAGAGGAAGGGGGACAGAGGAAGGGAGACAGAGGAAGGGGGACAGAGGAAGGGAGACAGAGGAAGGGGGACAGAGGAAGGGAGACAGAGGAAGGGAGACAGAGGAAGGGAGACAGAGGAAGGGGGACAGAGGATGAGAGACAGAGGAAGGGAGACGGAGGAAGGGGGACAGAGGAAGAGGAAGGGAGACAGAGGAAGAGGAAATGGGGACATAGGAAGAGGAAGGGGGACAGAGGAAGAGGGACAGAGGAAGAGGAAGGGAGACAGAGGAAGGGGGACAGAGGAAGAGGAAGGGGGACAGAGGAAGGGGGACAGAGGAAGAGGAAGGGGGACAGAGGAAGAGGAAATGGGGACAGAGGAAGGGAGACAGAGGAAGGGAGACAGAGGAAGGGAGACAGAGGAAGGGGGACAGAGGATGAGAGACAGAGGATGGGAGACAGAGGAAGTGGGACAGAGGAAGAGGAAGGGGGACAGAGGAAGAGCAAATGGGGACAGAGGAAGGGGGACAGAGGAAGGGAGACAGAGGAAGGGAGACAGAGGAAGGGAGACAGAGGAAGGGAGACAGAGGAAGAGGAAGGGGGAGAGAGGAAGAGGAAATGGGGACAGAGGAAGAGGAAATGGGGACAGAGGAAGGGAGACAGAGGAAGGGAGACAGAGGAAGGGGGACAGAGGAAGAGGAAGGGAGACAGAGGAAGGGAGACAGAGGAAGGGGGACAGAGGAAGAGGAAGGGAGACAGAGGAAGGGGGACAGAGGAAGGGGGACAGAGGAAGAGGAAGGGGGACAGAGGAAGGGAGACAGAGGAAGAGGAAGGGAGACAGAGGAAGGGAGACAGAGGAAGGGAGACAGAGGAAGGGGGACAGCGGAAGGGAGACAGAGGAAGGGGGACAGCGGAAGGGAGACAGAGGAAGGGAGACAGAGACAGAGGAAGGGAGACAGAGGAAGGGAGACAGAGGAAGAGGAAATGGGGACAGAGGAAGGGGGACAGAGGAAGGGAGACAGAGGAAGGGAGACAGAGGAAGGGAGACAGAGGAAGGGAGACAGAGAAAGGGAGACAGAGGAAGGGAGACAGAGGAAGGGAGACAGAGGAAGGGAGACAGAGGAAAGGGGACAGAGGAAGGGGGACAGAGGAAGGGGGACAGAGGAAGGGGGACAGAGGAAGGGAGACAGAGGGGAGAAGAGGAAGGGGGACAGAGGAAGAGGAAGGGGGACAGAGGAAGAGGAAGGGGGACAGAGGACAGAGGAAGGGAGACAGAGGAAGAGGAAGGGGGACAGAGGAAGAGGAAGGGGGACAGAGGAAGAGGAAGGGGGACAGAGGACAGAGGAAGGGAGACAGAGGAAGAGGAAGGGAGACAGAGGAAGAGGAAGGGGGACAGAGGAAGAGGAAGGGAGACAGAGGAAGAGGAAGGGGGACAGAGGAAGGGAGACAGAGGAAGGTGGACAGAGGAAGAGGAAGGGGGACAGAGGAAGAGGAAATGGGGACAGAGGAAGGGGGACAGAGGAAGGGGGACAGAGGAAGGGGGACAGAGGAAGGGAGACAGAGGAAGGGAGACAGAGGAAGGGAGACAGAGGAAGGGGGACAGAGGAAGGGGGACAGAGGAAGGGAGACAGAGGAAGGGGGACAGAGGAAGGGAGACAGAGGAAGGGGGACAGAATTAGGGGGACAGAGGAAGGGGGACAGAGGAAGGGGGACAAAGGAAGAGGAAGGGAGACAGAGGAAGGGGGACAGAGGAAGAGGAAATGGGGACAGAGGAAGGGAGACAGAGGAAGGGAGACAGAGGAAGGGGGACAGAGGAAGAGGAAGGGGGGCAGAGGAAGAGGAAATGGGGACAGAGGAAGGGGAACAGAGGAAGGGAGACAGAGGAAGGGAGACAGAGGAAGGGAGACAGAGGAAGGGAGACAGAGGAAGGGGGACAGAGGAAAAGGAAGGGGGACAGAGGAAGAGGAAATGGGGACAGAGGAAGAGGAAGGGGGACAGAGGAAGAGGGACAGAGGAAGAGGGACAGAGGAAGAGGAAGGGAGACAGAGGAAGAGGAAGGGTGACAGAGGAAGAGGAAGGGGGGCAGCGGAAGGGGGCAGAGGAAGGGGGACAGAGGAAGAGGAAGGGGGACAGAGGAAGGGAGACAGAGGAAGGGAGACAGAGGAGGGGGACAGAGGAAGAGGAAGGGGGACAGAGGAAGAGGAAGGGGGACAGAGGAAGAGGAAGAGGACAGAGGAAGAGGAAGGGGGACAGAGGAAGGGAGACAGAGGAAGAGGAAGGGGGACAGAGGAAGGGAGACAGAGGAAGAGGAAGGGGGACAGAGGAAGGGGGACAGAGGAAGGGAGACAGAGGAATGGGGACAGAGGAAGGGACACAGAGGAAGAGGAAGGGGGACAGAGGAAGAGGAAGGGGGACAGAGGAAGGGAGACAGAGGAAGAGGAAGGGGGACAGTTGAAGGGAGACAGAGGAAGGGAGACAGAGGAAGGGAGACAGAGGAAGGGGGACAGAGGAAGAGGAAGGGGGACAGAGGACAGAGGAAGGGAGACAGAGGAAGAGGAAGGGGGACAGAGGAAGGGGGACAGAGGAAGGAGGACAGAGGAAGGGAGACAGAGGAAGGGGGACAGAGGAAGGGGGACAGAGGAAGGGGGACAGAGGAAGAGGAAATGGGGACAGAGGAAGGGGGACAGAGGAAGGGAGACAGAGGAAGGGGGACAGAGGAAGGGGGACAGAGGAAGAGGAAGAAGGACAGAGGAAGAGGAAGGGGAACAGAGGAAGGGAGACAGATGAAGAGGAAGGGGGACAGAGGAAGAGGAAATGGGGACAGAGGAAGAGGAAGGGGGAAAGAGGAAGAGGGACAGAGAAGAGGAAGGGAGACAGAGGAAGACGAAGGGAAACAGAGGAAGGGAGACAGAGGAAGGGAGACAGAGGAAGGGGGACAGCGGAAGGGAGACAGAGGAAGGGGGACAGCGGAAGGGAGACAGAGGAAGGGAGACAGAGACAGAGGAAGGGAGACAGAGGAAGGGAGACAGAGGAAGAGGAAATGGGAACAGAGGAAGGGGGACAGAGGAAGGGAGACAGAGGAAGGGAGACAGAGGAAGGGAGACAGAGAAAGGGAGACAGAGAAAGGGAGACAGAGGAAGGGAGACAGAGGAAGGGAGACAGAGGAAGGGAGACAGAGGAAGGGGGACAGAGGAAGGGGGACAGAGGAAGGGGGACAGAGGAAGGGGGACAGAGGAAGGGGGACAGAGGAAGGGAGACAGAGGAAGGGAGACAGAGGAAGGGGGACAGAGGAAGAGGAAATGGGGACAGAGGAAGGGGGACAGAGGAAGGGAGACAGAGGAAGGGGGACAGAGGAAGAGGAAGGGGGACAGTTGAAGGGAGACAGAGGAAGGGAGACAGAGGAAGGGAGACAGAGGAAGGGGGACAGAGGAAGAGGAAGGGGGACAGAGGAAGGGAGACAGAGGAAGGGGGACAGAGGAAGAGGAAGGGGGACAGAGGACAGAGGAAGGGAGACAGAGGAAGAGGAAGGGGGATAGAGGAAGGGGGACAGAGGAAGGAGGACAGAGGAAGGGAGACAGAGGAAGGGGGACAGAGGAAGGGGGACAGAGGAAGGGGGACAGAGGAAGAGGAAATGGGGACAGAGGAAGGGGGACAGAGGAAGGGAGACAGAGGAAGGGGGACAGAGGAAGGGGGACAGAGGAAGAGGAAGAAGGACAGAGGAAGAGGAAGGGGAACAGAGGAAGGGAGACAGAGGAAGAGGAAATGGGGACAGAGGAAGAGGAAGGGGGAAAGAGGAAGAGGGACAGAGAAGAGGAAGGGAGACAGAGGAAGAGGAAGGGAAACAGAGGAAGGGAGACAGAGGAAGGGAGACAGAGGAAGGGGGACAGCGGAAGGGAGACAGAGGAAGGGGGACAGCGGAAGGGAGACAGAGGAAGGGAGACAGAGACAGAGGAAGGGGGACAGAGGAAGAGGAAATGGGGACAGAGGAAGGGGGACAGAGGAAGGGAGACAGAGGAAGGGGGACAGAGGAAGAGGAAAGGGGACAGAGGAAGAGGAAATGGGGACAGATGAAGGGGGACAGAGGAATGGAGACAGAGGAAGGGAGACAGAGGAAGGGGGACAGAGGAAGAGGAAGGGGGACAGAGGAAGAGGAAGGGGGACAGAGGACAGAGGAAGGGAGACAGAGGAAGGGGGACAGAGGAAGAGGAAGGGAGACAGAGGAAGAGGAAGGGGGACAGAGGAAGAGGAAGGGAGACAGAGGAAGAGGAAGGGAGACAGAGGAAGAGGAAATGGGGACAGAGGAAGGGGGACAGAGGAAGGGAGACAGAGGAAGGGGGACAGAGGAAGAGGAAATGGGGACAGAGGAAGGGGGACAGAGGAAGGGAGACAGAGGAAGGGGGACAGAGGAAGAGGAAAGGGGACAGAGGAAGAGGAAATGGGGACAGATGAAGGGGGACAGAGGAATGGAGACAGAGGAAGGGAGACAGAGGAAGGGGGACAGAGGAAGAGGAAGGGGGACAGAGGAAGAGGAAGGGGGACAGAGGACAGAGGAAGGGAGACAGAGGAAGGGGGACAGAGGAAGAGGAAGGGAGACAGAGGAAGAGGAAGGGGGACAGAGGAAGAGGAAGGGAGACAGAGGAAGAGGAAGGGAGACAGAGGAAGAGGAAATGGGGACAGAGGAAGGGGGACAGAGGAAGGGAGACAGAGGAAGAGGAAGGGGGACAGAGGAAGAGGAAGGGGGACAGAGGAAGAGGAAGGGGGACAGAGGACAGAGGAAGGGAGACAGAGGAAGAGGAAGGGGGACAGAGGAAGAGGAAGGGGGACAGAGGACAGAGGAAGGGAGACAGAGGAAGAGGAAGGGAGACAGAGGAAGAGGAAGGGGGACAGAGGAAGAGGAAGGGAGACAGAGGAAGAGGAAGGGGGACAGAGGAAGGGAGACAGAGGAAGGGGGACAGAGGAAGAGGAAGGGGGACAGAGGAAGAGGAAATGGGGACAGAGGAAGGGGGACAGAGAAAGGGGACAGAGGAAGGGGGAGGGAGGAAGGGAGACAGAGGAAGGGAGACAGAGGAAGGGGGACAGAGGAAGGGAGACAGAGGAAGGGGGACAGAGGAAGGGAGACAGAGGAAGGGGAACAGAGGAAGGGAGACAGAGGAAGGGGAACAGAGGAAGAGGAAGGGGGACAGAGGAAGGGGGACAGAGGAAGGGAGACAGAGGAAGGGACACAGAGGAAGAGGAAGGGAGACAGAGGAAGGGAGACAGAGGAAGGGGGACAGCGGAAGGGAGACAGAGGAAGGGGGACAGAGGAAGCGAGACAGAGGAAGGGGAACAGAGGAAGAGGAAGGGGGACAGAGGAAGGGGGACAGAGGAAGGGAGACAGAGGAAGGGACACAGAGGAAGAGGAAGGGAGACAGAGGAAGGGAGACAGAGGAAGGGAGACAGAGGAAGGGGGACAGCGGAAGGGGGACAGCGGAAGGGAGACAGAGGAAGAGGAAGGGAGACAGAGGAAGGGAGACAGAGGAAGGGAGACAGAGGAAGGGAGACAGAGGCAGGGGGAAGAGGAAGGGGGACAGAGGAAGGGAGACAGAGGAAGGGGGACAGATGAAGAGGAAATGGGGACAGAGGAAGGGGGACAGAGGAAGGGAGACAGAGGAAGGGGGACAGAGGAAGAGGAAGGGGGACAGAGGAAGAGGAAATGGGGACAGAGGAAGGGGGACAGAGGAATGGAGACAGAGGAAGGGAGACAGAGGAAGGGGGACAGAGGAAGAGGAAGGGGGACAGAGGAAGAGGAAGGGGGACAGAGGAAGGGAGACAGAGGAAGGGGGACAGAGGAAGAGGAAGGGAGACAGAGGAAGAGGAAGGGGGACAGAGGAAGAGGAAGGGGGACAGAGGACAGAGGACGGGAGACAGAGGAAGAGGAAGGGAGACAGAGGAAGAGGAAGGGGGAGAGAGGAAGAGGAAATGGGGACAGAGGAAGGGGGACAGAGGAAGGGAGACAGAGGAAGAGGAAGGGGGACAGAGGAAGAGGAAGGGGGACAGAGGACAGAGGAAGGGAGACAGAGGAAGAGGAAGGGGGACAGAGGAAGAGGAAGGGGGACAGAGGAAGAGGAAGGGGGACAGAGGACAGAGGAAGGGAGACAGAGGAAGAGGAAGGGAGACAGAGGAAGAGGAAGGGGGACAGAGGAAGAGGAAGGGAGACAGAGGAAGAGGAAGGGGGACAGAGGAAGGGAGACAGAGGAAGGGGGACAGAGGAAGAGGAAGGGGGACAGAGGAAGAGGAAATGGGGACAGAGGAAGGGGGACAGAGGAAGGGGGACAGAGGAAGGGGGACAGAGGAAGGGAGACAGAGGAAGGGAGACAGAGGAAGGGAGACAGAGGAAGGGGGACAGAGGAAGGGGGACAGAGGAAGGGAGACAGAGGAAGGGGGACAGAGGAAGGGAGACAGAGTAAGGGGGACAGAAGAAGGGGGACAGAGGAAGGGGGACAGAGGAAGGGGGACAAAGGAAGAGGAAGGGAGACAGAGGAAGGGGGACAGAGGAAGAGGAAATGGGGAAAGAGGAAGGGAGACAGAGGAAGGGAGACAGAGGAAGGGGGACAGAGGAAGAGGAAGGGGGGCAGAGGAAGAGGAAATGGGGACAGAGGAAGGGGGACAGAGGAAGGGAGACAGAGGAAGGGAGACAGAGGAAGGGAGACAGAGGAAGGGAGACAGAGGAAGGGAGACAGAGGAAGGGTTACAGAGGAAGGGGGACAGAGGAAAAGGAATGGGGACAGAGGAAGAGGAAATGGGGACAGAGGAAGAGGAAGGGGGACAGAGGAAGGGAGACAGAGGAAGGGGGACAGAGGAAGAGGAAGGGGGACAGAGGACAGAGGAAGGGAGACAGAGGAAGAGGAAGGGAGACAGAGGAAGAGGAAGGGGGACAGAGGAAGAGGAAGGGAGACAGAGGAAGAGGAAGGGGGACAGAGGAAGGGAGACAGAGGAAGGGGGACAGAGGAAGAGGAAGGGGGACAGAGGAAGAGGAAATGGGGACAGAGGAAGGGGGACAGAGGAAGGGGGACAGAGGAAGGGGGACAGAGGAAGGGAGACAGAGGAAGGGAGACAGAGGAAGGGAGACAGAGGAAGGGGGACAGAGGAAGGGGGACAGAGGAAGGGAGACAGAGGAAGGGGGACAGAGGAAGGGAGACAGAGGAGGGGGGACAGAAGAAGGGGGACAGAGGAAGGGGGACAGAGGAAGGGGGACAAAGGAAGAGGAAGGGAGACAGAGGAAGGGGGACAGAGGAAGAGGAAATGGGGACAGAGGAAGGGAGACAGAGGAAGGGAGACAGAGGAAGGGAGACAGAGGAAGGGACACAGAGGAAGAGGAAGGGAGACAGAGGAAGGGAGACAGAGGAAGGGAGACAGAGGAAGGGGGACAGCGGAAGGGGGACAGCGGAAGGGAGACAGAGGAAGAGGAAGGGAGACAGAGGAAGGGAGACAGAGGAAGGGAGACAGAGGAAGGGAGACAGAGGCAGGGGGACAGAGGAAGGGGGACATAGGAAGGGAGACAGAGGAAGGGGGACAGATGAAGAGGAAATGGGGACAGAGGAAGGGGGACAGAGGAAGGGAGACAGAGGAAGGGGGACAGAGGAAGAGGAAGGGGGACAGAGGAAGAGGAAATGGGGACAGAGGAAGGGGGACAGAGGAATGGAGACAGAGGAAGGGAGACAGAGGAAGGGGGACAGAGGAAGAGGAAGGGGGACAGAGGAAGAGGAAGGGGGACAGAGGAAGGGAGACAGAGGAAGGGGGACAGAGGAAGAGGAAGGGAGACAGAGGAAGAGGAAGGGGGACAGAGGAAGAGGAAGGGGGACAGAGGACAGAGGACGGGAGACAGAGGAAGAGGAAGGGAGACAGAGGAAGAGGAAGGGGGAGAGAGGAAGAGGAAATGGGGACAGAGGAAGGGGGACAGAGGAAGGGAGACAGAGGAAGAGGAAGGGGGACAGAGGAAGAGGAAGGGGGACAGAGGACAGAGGAAGGGAGACAGAGGAAGAGGAAGGGGGACAGAGGAAGAGGAAGGGGGACAGAGGAAGAGGAAGGGGGACAGAGGACAGAGGAAGGGAGACAGAGGAAGAGGAAGGGAGACAGAGGAAGAGGAAGGGGGACAGAGGAAGAGGAAGGGAGACAGAGGAAGAGGAAGGGGGACAGAGGAAGGGAGACAGAGGAAGGGGGACAGAGGAAGAGGAAGGGGGACAGAGGAAGAGGAAATGGGGACAGAGGAAGGGGGACAGAGGAAGGGGGACAGAGGAAGGGGGACAGAGGAAGGGGGACAGAGGAAGGGAGACAGAGGAAGGGAGACAGAGGAAGGGGGACAGAGGAAGGGGGACAGAGGAAGGGAGACAGAGGAAGGGGGACAGAGGAAGGGAGACAGAGTAAGGGGGACAGAAGAAGGGGGACAGAGGAAGGGGGACAGAGGAAGGGGGACAAAGGAAGAGGAAGGGAGACAGAGGAAGGGGGACAGAGGAAGAGGAAATGGGGACAGAGGAAGGGAGACAGAGGAAGGGAGACAGAGGAAGGGGGACAGAGGAAGAGGAAGGGGGGCAGAGGAAGAGGAAATGGGGACAGAGGAAGGGGGACAGAGGAAGGGAGACAGAGGAAGGGAGACAGAGGAAGGGAGACAGAGGAAGGGAGACAGAGGAAGGGAGACAGAGGAAGGGTTACAGAGGAAGGGGGACAGAGGAAAAGGAATGGGGACAGAGGAAGAGGAAATGGGGACAGAGGAAGAGGAAGGGGGACAGAGGAAGGGAGACAGAGGAAGGGGGACAGAGGAAGAGGAAGGGGGACAGAGGACAGAGGAAGGGAGACAGAGGAAGAGGAAGGGAGACAGAGGAAGAGGAAGGGGGACAGAGGAAGAGGAAGGGAGACAGAGGAAGAGGAAGGGGGACAGAGGAAGGGAGACAGAGGAAGGGGGACAGAGGAAGAGGAAGGGGGACAGAGGAAGAGGAAATGGGGACAGAGGAAGGGGGACAGAGGAAGGGGGACAGAGGAAGGGGGACAGAGGAAGGGAGACAGAGGAAGGGAGACAGAGGAAGGGAGACAGAGGAAGGGGGACAGAGGAAGGGGGACAGAGGAAGGGAGACAGAGGAAGGGGGACAGAGGAAGGGAGACAGAGGAGGGGGGACAGAAGAAGGGGGACAGAGGAAGGGGGACAGAGGAAGGGGGACAAAGGAAGAGGAAGGGAGACAGAGGAAGGGGGACAGAGGAAGAGGAAATGGGGACAGAGGAAGGGAGACAGAGGAAGGGAGACAGAGGAAGGGGGACAGAGGAAGAGGAAGGGGGGCAGAGGAAGAGGAAATGGGGACAGAGGAAGGGGGACAGAGGAAGGGAGACAGAGGAAGGGAGACAGAGGAAGGGAGACAGAGGAAGGGAGACAGAGGAAGGGAGACAGAGGAAGGGTTACAGAGGAAGGGGGACAGAGGAAAAGGAATGGGGACAGAGGAAGAGGAAATGGGGACAGAGGAAGAGGAAGGGGGACAGAGGAAGAGGGACAGAGGAAGAGGGACAGAGGAAGAGGAAGGGAGACAGAGGAAGAGGAAGGGTGACAGAGGAAGAGGAAGGGGGGCAGAGGAAGGGGGCAGAGGAAGGGGGACAGAGGAAGAGGAAGGGGGACAGAGGAAGGGAGACAGAGGAAGGGAGACAGAGGAGGGGGACAGAGGAAGAGGAAGGGGGACAGAGGAAGAGGAAGGGGGACAGAGGAAGAGGAAGAGGACAGAGGAAGAGGAAGGGGGACAGAGGAAGGGAGACAGAGGAAGAGGAAGGGGGACAGAGGAAGGGAGACAGAGGAAGGGGGACAGAGAAAGGGGGACAGAGGAAGGGAGACAGAGGAAGGGGGACAGAGGAAGGGACACAGAGGAAGAGGAAGGGGGACAGAGGAAGAGGAAGGGGGACAGAGGAAGGGAGACAGAGGAAGGGAGACAGAGGAAGGGAGACAGAGGAAGGGAGACAGAGGAAGAGGAAGGGGGACAGAGGAAGAGGAAGGGAGACAGAGGAAGAGGAAGGGGGACAGAGGAAGGGAGACAGAGGAAGGGGGACAGAGGAAGAGGAAGGGGGACAGAGGACAGAGGAAGGGAGACAGAGGAAGAGGAAGGGGGACAGAGGAAGGGGGACAGAGGAAGGAGGACAGAGGAAGGGAGACAGAGGAAGGGGGACAGAGGAAGGGGGACAGAGGAAGGGGGACAGAGGAAGAGGAAATGGGGACAGAGGAAGGGGGACAGAGGAAGGGAGACAGAGGAAGGGGGACAGAGGAAGGGGGACAGAGGAAGAGGAAGAAGGACAGAGGAAGAGGAAGGGGAACAGAGGAAGGGAGAAAGATGAAGAGGAAGGGGGACAGAGGAAGAGGAAATGGGGACAGAGGAAGAGGAAGGGGGAAAGAGGAAGAGGGACAGAGAAGAGGAAGGGAGACAGAGGAAGAGGAAGGGAAACAGAGGAAGGGGGACAGAGGAAAAGGAAGGGGGACAGAGGAATAGGAAATGGGGACAGAGGAAGAGGAAGGGGGACAGAGGAAGGGAGACAGAGGAAGGGGGACAGAGGAAGGGACACAGAGGCAGAGGAAGGGGGACAGAGGAAGAGGAAGGGGGACAGAGGAAGGGAGACAGAGGAAGAGGAAGGGGGACAGAGGAAGGGAGACAGAGGAAGGGAGACAGAGGAAGGGAGACAGAGGAAGAGGAAGGGGGACAGAGGAAGAGGAAGGGAAACAGAGGAAGGGAGACAGAGGAAGAGAGACAGAGGAAGGGAGACAGAGGAAGGGAGACAGAGGAAGAGGAAGGGAGACAGAGGAAGAGGAAGGGGGACAGAGGAAGGGAGACAGAGGAAGGGGGACAGAGGAAGAGGAAGGGGGACAGAGGACAGAGGAAGGGAGACAGAGGAAGAGGAATGGGGACAGAGGAAGGAGGACAGAGGAAGGGAGACAGAGGAAGGGGGACAGAGGAAGGGGGACAGAGGAAGGGGGACAGAGGAAGAGGAAATGGGGACAGAGGAAGGGGGACAGAGGAAGGGAGACAGAGGAAGGGGGACAGAGGAAGGGGGACAGAGGAAGGGAGACAGAGGAAGAGGAAGGGGGACAGAGGAAGAGGAAGGGAGACAGAGGAAGAGGAAGGGGGACAGAGGAAGGGAGACAGAGGAAGGGAGACAGAGGAAGGGAGGCAGAGGAAGAGGAAGGGGGACAGAGGAAGAGGAAGGGGAAGGGGGACAGAGGACAGAGGAAGGGAGACAGAGGAAGAGGAAGGGGGACAGAGGAAGGGGGACAGAGGAAGGAGGTAGGAGGAAGGGAGACAGAGGAATGGGGACAGAGGAATGGGGACAGCGAATGGGGACAGAGGAATTGGGACAGAGGAAGGAGGACAGAGGAAGGGAGACAGAGGAAGGGGGACAGAGGAAGGGAGACAGAGGAAGAGGAAGGGGGACAGAGGAAGGGGGACAGAGGAAGGGAGACAGAAGAAGAGGAAGGGGGACAGAGGAAGAGGAAGGGAGACAGAGGAAGAGGAAGGGGGACAGAGGAAGGGAGACAGAGGAAGGGAGACAGAGGAAGGGAGACAGAGGAAGGGAGACAGAGGAAGAGGAAGGGGGACAGAGGAAGAGGAAGGGGGACAGAGGACAGAGGAAGGGACAAGAGGACGAGGAAATTGGACAGAGGAAGGGAGACAGAGGAAGGGAGACAGAGGAAGGGAGACAGAGGAAGGGAGACAGAGGAAGGGGGACAGAGGAAGAGGAAGGGAGACAGAGGAAGAGAAAGGGGGACAGAGGAAGGGAGACAGAGGAAGGGAGACAGAGGAAGGGAGACAGAGGAAGGGGGACAGAGGAAGAGGAAGGGGGACAGAGGAAGAGGAAGGGGGACAGAGGAAGGGAGACAGAGGAAGGGAGACAGAGGAAGGGGGACAGACGAAGAGGAAGGGGGACAGAGGAAGAGGAAGGGGGACAGAGGAAGAGGAAATGGGGACAGAGGAAGGGGGACAGAGGAAGAGGAAGGGGGACAGAGGAAGAGGAAGGGGGACAGAGGAAGAGGAAGGGGGACAGAGGAAGAGGAAGGGGGACAGAGGAAGAGGAAGGGGGACAGAGGACAGAGGAAGGGAGACAGAGGAAGAGGAAGGGGGACAGAGGAAGAGGAAGGGGGACAGAGGAAGGGAGACAGAGGAAGGGAGACAGAGGAAGGGGGACAGAGGAAGAGGAAGGGGGACAGAGGAAGAGGAAGGGGGACAGAGGAAGAGGAAGGGGGCAGAGGAAGAGGAAGGGGGACAGAGGAAGAGGAAGGGAGACAGAGGAAGAGGAAGGGGGACAGAGGACAGAGGAAGGGAGACAGAGGAAGAGGAAGGGGGACAGAGGAAGAGGAAGAGGACAGAGGAAGAGGAAGGGGGACAGAGGAAGGGAGACAGAGGAAGGGGGACAGAGGAAGGGGGACAGAGGAAGAGGAAGGGGGACAGAGGAAGAGGAAGAGGACAGAGGAAGAGGAAGGGGGGCAGAGGAAGAGGAAGGGGGGCAGAGGAAGAGGAAGGGGGACAGAGGAAGAGGACAGAGGAAGAGGAAGGGGTAAGAGGAAGAGGAAGGGGGACAGAGGAAGAGGAAATGGGGACAGAGGAAGAGGAAGGGGACAGAGGAAGAGGAACAGAGGAAGAGGAAGGGAGACAGCGGAAGAGGAAGGGGGACAGAGGAAGAGGAAGGGGGGCAGAGGAAGAGGAAGGGGGCAGAGGAAGAGGAAGGGGGCCAGAGGAAGAGGAAGGGGGACAGAGGAAGGGAGACAGAGGAAGGGGGACAGAGGAAGAGGAAGGGGGACAGAGGAAGAGGAAGGGGGACAGAGGAAGAGGAAATGGGGACAGAGGAAGAGGAAGAGGGACAGAGGAAGAGGAAGGGGGACAGAGGAAGAGGAAGGGGGACCGAGCAAGAGGAAGGGGGACAGAGGAAGAGGAAGGGAGACATAGGAAGAGGAAGGGAGACAGAGGAAGAGGAAGGGGGACAGAGGAAGAGGAAGGGGGACAGAGGAAGGGAGACAGAGGAAGGGAGACAGAGGAAGGGGGACAGAGGAAGGGTGACAGAGGAAGAGGAAGGGGGACAGAGGAAGAGGAAGGGGGACAGAGGAAGAGGAAGAGGAAGGGGGACAGAGGAAGGGGGACAGAGGAAGAGGAAGGGGGACAGAAGAAGAGGAAGGGGGACAGAGGAAGAGGAAGGGGAAGGGGGACAGAGGAAGAGGAAGGGGGACAGAGGAAGAGGAAGGGGGACAGAGGAAGAGGAAGGGGGACAGAGGAAGAGGAAGGGGGACAGAGGAAGGGGGACAGAGGAAGAGGAAGGGGGACAGAAGAAGAGGAAGGGGGACAGAGGAAGAGGAAGGGGAAGGGGGACAGAGGAAGTTGTCAACCCGTATTATTAGTCACATATTCTGAGATTTCTTAAGACACATTTTTATCCTGAACTAATTTGGGCATAAACAAAGAAGCTGACAATTTATGACTATATTTGATATATAACATTTGTATTAATCTTGCTGTTTTTTCTTCCACTTTAACATTAGAGTATTTTGACTTCATTGGTGACAACAAATGACAAATAATCAGTTCTAATCCCACTTTGTAACACAGTAAAACAGGAATAAATACAAGGGTATATGAATACTTTTGTAAGTCACTGTATACTTATAGTCTACTTAATCACCCACAAGCAGAGTTTCATCTTTTTTATATCAAAGCGTCAACCTAAAAGCAACTCCATGTGTATTTTGAATGAAAATACTATATTAAAATTAAAGCGATTGAGTGTATTTATGTCACAGTTGCGTGTATAAGTGGCAGGGAAGTCAGGCGCAGGAGAGTCAAATAGAGTGTAGAATATAAAACAAATATGGGTACGATGACCCGTCGCACACCTATACACAATAAACACAACACTTGACAAATAACAATCTCTGACAAAGACATGAGGGGAAACAGAGGGTTAAATACACAAGAGGTAATGGATGGGATTGAAAACAGGTGTGTGCGAAGACAAGACAAAACCAATGGAAAATGAAAAATGGATCGATGATGGCTAGAAGACCGGTGACGTCGACCGCCGAACACCGCCCGGACAAGGAGAGGCAACGACTTCGGCAGAAGTCGTGACAGTTTACGTTTATCGATAGTGATAGATAGTAAAAGACTGAATTAGAATGCATATAAACTACACTTTTAATGAGTGTGTTTACCTTTATCGATAGTGATATATAGTGAAAGACTGAATTAGAATGCATATAAACTACACTTTTAATGAGTTTGTTTACGTTTATTGATAGTGATATATAGTGAAAGACTGAATAATAATGCATATAAACTACACTTTTAACAAGTGTAGGTTGAATATGTTATATTTATAGAATACCTCAAATATGCTATAAAAAATACATCTCGTACTTGAAGTATATTATTAAAATTTGTAGTATACTTTAATATACCTGGAATAAAATTAAATAAAACTATTTTTCACTTGGGTGCTGACTTCCGGGAAGGAGATCCTCACCCTGAGCTCATCTACTTTATTTCCAGGGACTGAACGTTAGCGAGTAATATACTCGGAAGCGGTGGACGTTACTGCCACGTTCCTGACCTATTTCTGTTAGTTTGTTATTTGTGTTAGTTGGTCAGGACGTGAGGTTGGGTGGGCATTCTATGTTTTCTGTTTCTGTGTTGGTTTTGGGTTGCCTGGTATGGCTCTTAATTAGAGGCAGGTGTTTGGCGTTCCTCTAATTAAGAGTCATATTTAGGTAGGCGTTGTCACAGTGTTCGTTGTGGGTGATTGTCTTCCGTGTCTGTGTAATTGTTTGCACCATACGGGACTGTTTACGGTTTGTTCGGTTTGTGTAGTCTAATTGTCCTATTCGTGCGTTCTTCTTGTTTTATGTGAGTTCGTCGTATAGGTCTGTCTACACCGTTTGTTATTTTTTGTTAGTTTATTCAAGTTCGTGTTTTTTCGTTAATAAAATGTCATTTCACTACGCTGCGCCTTGGTTCCCTCAATACTCCTCCTCTTCCGAAGATGAAGAGGAGGAAAGCCGTTACAGTTACGTCTCCTAACTATGTTACGCCATCTATTAGGACCGTGTTTCCTTTTGAAGTGTACAGAACACACAAAATAAATAATAATAATAATAATAATATATAACATATAAAAAAATAATATATCATATATACTAATAATTCTTACATCTGAGTTAATGGTCATTGTTCTGAGTAAGTAGAAACACTCTCAGCCTTCTACCATATGGGGTTTGGCAGTTTTCCCATTACATGCTTGAGCAGTGCCAGCTGTGGGATCGGTACGCATTTTGGGGGTGTTGACTGCTCTGTTAGCTAACGGTAGTCATTACTAAGCCTGGCGCATAACTCCAGATGACAAAAACAGTATTTTATTTTCCTATTTTCTTCTTCCATGGCACTTCTTAGCAGAGACGATTATAGACCTCAAGATTACTTTATTTTTTTTAAAGAAAAGCTCCTTCTAGTAGATTATGGTCAAGTACCATTCAGTTTATTACATTTAAGTCATTTAGCTCTTATCCGTACATATTCATCCTGGTCCCCCCGTGGGAATTGAACCCACAACCCTGGCGTTGCAAGCGCCATGCTCTACCAACAGAGCCACACGGGACCACATTGACCGAAGATCCAAGACTCATAAACTTCTAGTAGATTATGGTCAAGTACCATTCAGTTTATTGACCGAAGATCCAAGAATCATAAACGTTCCTAAATCCAAACGACTCCAAGATTGTTCCAATCCATCAACAAAATCCCTGCGGCTCCGCTGTACAAATGATGACAATTATTAACTCCTTTTCCTTGTGTCTGTGGTGTGATCCTACATCCCCTATTCATCAAAGTCACTGTTCTATGTGTAGGTATGAACACTACATGTCCAAAAGTATGTGGACACCTGCTCGTCGAACATCTCATTCTAAAATCATCGGCATTAATACTGAATTGGTCCCCCCTTAGCTGCTATAACAGCCTCCACTCTTCTGGGAAGGCTTTCCACTAGATGTTGGAACATTGCTGTGGGGACTTGCTTCCATTCAGCCATAATAGAATTAGTGAGGTTGGGCACTGATGTTGGGTGATTAGGCCTGGCTTGCAGTCGGCGTTCCAATTCATCCAAAAGGTTTCCAATGGGGTTGAGGTCAGGGCTCTGAGCCGGCCAGTCAAGTTCTTCCACACCAATCTGGACAGACCATTTTACTATGAACCTCGCTTTGTGCACGGGGGCATTGTCATGCTGAAACAGGAAAAGGAGCTTCCCCAAAACTTTTGCCACAAAGATGGAAGCACAGTATTGTCTAGAATGTCATTGTATGCTGTGGAGTTCAGATTTCCCTTCACTGGAAGTAAGGGCACTGCATCTCAGTGCTAGAGGCATCACTGCCGACCCTGGTTTGATTCCAGGCTGTATCACAACCGGCCCGTGATTGGGAGTCACACAATTGGCCCAGCATCGTCCAGGTTTAGCGGGGGTAGGCCGTCATTATAAATCAGAATTTTTTCTTAACTGACTTTTCTAGATAAATAAGGTTTAAAAAAAAGGGGCCTGAACCCTGAAAATATGACCATTATGCATTACTTTAACAAACTTTACAGTTGGTACTATGCATTCGGGCAGGTAGTGTTTCCAGGCATCCGCCAAAGCCAGATTCGTCCTTTTGGACTCCCAGATGGTGAAGTGTGATTCATCACGCCAGAGAACACGTTTCCACCACTCCAGAGTCCATTTACCTATTTTGTTTTCGTCACATTTTTTCTTCACATTTTAAAACATTTAGATTTTCCAAAGGGGCTATACATTTGGGTGAGGTTTTTTTCTCACCTGAGTAGCCTCGTTTCACTGCCAAAAATAAAATTAAACCATCTAGTGTTCAGTGAAATAACAACACAATGTCAAATACAGGAAGCTCTAGTCAAATAATTAACATCCAATCACAATAACCGTTACTCCTGCAAAGACATTTAGAAACGAAACATGACATTTAGAAAAATAAGCCACGGGAGTATTTTTGGGCGAAAATAAAGATAAAAAGAGGACTTTCGAGTAGTAAGACAATAAATGCAACAGATACCATTAATAAGAAGGGGCTAGAAGCGTCTTATGTGGTGAGCTACTGAGTGGCTAGGACAGGCAAGCCCCATACTATTGTGGAGGACTTCATTCTTCTTCCTGCTGCCAAGGATATGGCTGGGACAATGCTGGGGGGAAAAGGCCCCAAAACGATGCAGACAATGCCTTCATCAAACAACACTGTTTCACGATGCATCAGTGACACGGCAGGAGATGTTTTGAAATAATTACTGCTTCGAATACAAGCCAGTGAATTATATCCGTTACAGCTGGATGAGTCAACAGACGTGGCGGGCCTGGCACACCTCCTGGTATATGTCCGTTACGTTTATGGGGGGTCAATTAAGGAAGACCTCTTCTGCAAACCACTGGAAACCAGAACAACAGGAGAGGATATTTTAAAGTACTGGACAGCTTTGTAACATCAAATGGACTTTGGTGGTCAAGATGTGTTGGTATCTGTACTGATGGAGCAAAAGCCATGACAGGGAGACATAGTGGAGTGATAACGCGCGTGCAAGCAGTTGCTCCCGACGCCACTTGGGTAGAACTGCAGCATCAACCGAGAGGCTCTCGCTGCCAAGGGAATGCCTGACAGCTTGAAAGATGCTTTGGACACTACAGTGAAAATGGTTAACTTTGTTAAAGCAAGGCCACTGAACTCTCGTGTATTTTCTGCATTATGCAATGATATGGGCAGCTACCATGTAACGCTTTTACAACGTACAGAAGTGCGCTGGTTATCAAGGGGCAAAGTATTGACACGTTTTTTGGAATTGAGAGACAAGCTTAAAGTTCTCTTTACTGACCATAATTTTCACTTGTCTGACCGCTGGCATGATGACGAGTTTCTCACACAACTGGACTATCTATCTGGGTGATGTTTTTTCTCATCTGAATGATCTGAATCTAGGATTACAGGGACTCTACGCAGTTTTGCAAGGCAGGACAAATCTGAGGTTACGATTAAGAAGTTGGAGCTCTTTTCTGTCTGCATTAACCTTTCAGTTTATCGGCATATTAACAAGGACAACACACAGGTCTTTCCATTTTTTTGTGCAAATAAACTCAAGCTTACGGACAATGTCAAATGTGATATAACGAAGCACCTGAGTGAGTTGAGTGTGCAATTATGCAGGCTACTTTCCCAGACGACAGAAACAACTGGATTTGTCATCCCTTCCATGCCCTGCCTCTAGTCCACTTACCGATATCTGAACAAGAGAGCCTCGTCGAAATTGCAACAAGCGGTTCTGTGAAAAATGAATTTAATCAGAAGCCACTGCCATATTTCTGGACTGGGCTGCACTCAGAGTATCCTGCCTTGGCAAATCGCACTGTTAAGACACTGATGCCCTTTGCAACCACGTACCTATGTGAGAGTGGATTCTCTGCCCTCACTAGCAGGAAAACTAAATACAGGCACAGACTGTGTGTGGGAAATGATTTCAGACTGAGACTCTCTCCAATACAACCCAACATTGCAGAGTTATGTGCATCCTTTCAAGCACACCCTTCTCATTAACCTGTGAGTTATTCACAATGTTTTGATGAACAAATAAGGTTTTATATGTAAGATGGCTAACTAAAGAGCAAAATTATTGATTATTACATTATTATTTGTGCCCTGGTCCTATAAGAGCTCTTTGTCACTTCCCACGAGCCGGGTTGACAAACACTCATTCATAAGTTTAATAAATATATCATATAGTGTGTGTGTGTGTGTGTGTGGAAGGATTATAATGATGGGAAAAAACTACATTTGAGATTTGCACTGACCATGATGCTAGAGGGGGTACGGCTGGAGGTTGAATGTTTGAAGGGGTACCGTACTATAAGAAGTTTGGGAACCACTGATCTAGACCAATAGCCTGTAGTGTAGCTGTTGGATCTATGGCACAAGAGTCTCCTGGAAGAGAAGGGGGGATCATGGAGCTGGTATGAAGGCTGGGAACATAGTTAGTCAGAAGGCCACAACGGAGGCAGATGTGTCGGGTGGGGGAGAGAGAACGAGGGGAAAGAGAGAGATCGGAGAGAGGGAAAGAGGACAGAGGAGAGAAGGAAAGTGGAAAGAGGGAGAGAGGGCAGATAGAGACAGGAGAGAGGAGAGAGGGAAAGAGAAGAGATAGACAGGAGAGATAAGAGATAGATACAGGAGAGAGGAGAGATGGAAAGAGAAGAGATAGACAGGAGAGATAAGAGATAGATACAGGAGAGAGGAGAGATGGAAAGAGAAGAGATAGACAGGAGAGATAAGAGATAGATACAGGAGAGAGGAGAGATGGAAAGAGAAGAGATAGACAGGAGAGATAAGAGATAGATACAGGAGAGAGGAGAGATGGAAAGAGGAAAGAGGGAGAGGGCAGATAAAGACACACTGCCCACAAAATGAGGTGGAAACTGAGCTGCACTTCCTAACCTCCTACCAAATGTATGACCATATTAGAGACACATATTTCCCTCAGATCACACAGATACACAAATAATTCAAAAACAAACCTGATTTTGATAAACTCCCATATCTACTGGGTGAAATATCACAGTGTGCCATCGCCGCAGCAAGATTTGTGATCTGTTGCCACAAGAAAAGGTTAACCAGTGAAGAACAAACACCATTGTAAATACAACCCATATTTATGCTTATATATTTTCCCTTGTGTACTTTACCCATTTGTACATTGTTACAACACTGTATATACATAATACATAACATAATATACATGTATTCTTTTGAAGCTTCTGTATGTTAAATGTTTACTGTACATTTTTATTGTTTATTACACTTTTGTATATTATCTACCTCACTTGCTTTGGCAATGTTAACATATGTTTCCCGTGCCAATAAAGCCCATTGAATTGAATTGACAGGAGAGATAGAGACAGGAGAGAGAAGAGAGAAGATATAGAGACATGAGAGATAGAGACAGGAGAGAGGAGAGATATAGACAGGAGAAATATAGATAGAGACAGGAGAGATAGAGACAGGAGAGAGGAGAGATATAGACAGGAGAAATAGAGATAGAGACAGGAGAGAGAAGAGAGAAGATATAGAGACAGGAGAGATAGAGACAGGAGAGAGGAGAGATATAGACAGGAGAAATAGAGATAGAGACAGGAGAGACGAGAGATAGATACAGGAGAGACAGAGACAGGAGAGATGGAGAATAGAGAGAAGAGACAAGAGAGATAGAGAGACATAGAGAGGAGAGAGGAGAGATAGAGACATGAGAGATAGAGACAGGAGAGAGGAGATATAGCGACAGGAGAGATGAGAGATAGAGACAGGAGAGAGGAGATATAGCGACAGGAGAGATGAGAGATAGAGACAGGAGAGAGGAGATATAGAGACAGGAGAGAGGAGATATAGCGACAGGAGAGAGGAGAGATAGAGACAGGAGAGAGGAGATATAGCGACAGGAGAGATGAGAGATAGAGACAGGAGAGAGGAGATATAGAGACAGGAGAGAGGAGATATAGAGACAGGAGAGAGGAGAGATAGTGACAGGAGAGATTTAGACACATGAGAGGAGATATAGAGACAGGAGACAGGAGAGATAGAGACAAGTGATAGGAGAGATAGAGGCAGGAGAGATAGAGACAAGTGAGAGGAGAGATGGAGAGAGGAGAGATGGAGACAGGTGAGATAGAGACAGGAGAGAGGAGAGATAGAGACAGGTGAGATAGAGACAGGAGAGAGGAGAGATAGAGACAGGAGAGAGGAGAGATAGAGACAGGAGATAGGAGAGGTAGAGACAGGAGAGATAGAGACAAGTGAGAGGAGAGATAGAGACAGGAGAGAGGAGAGATAGAGACAGGAGATAGGAGAGGTAGAGACAGGAGAGATAGAGACAAGTGAGAGGAGAGATAGAGACAGGAGAGAGGAGAGATAGAGAGAGGTGGAGGGTAGAAGGAAAGAGAAGAGAAGGGAGGTGGATGTCTGAATCTGAATCTAAATTGATGCATTAATACCCTGAAATGACCTTTAGTTTGTCATCACCGTTGTCTCAAAAGGCATCCAGCGGGAACCTCTCTACCAAACTCCCGCCACGATTTCCATGTGTACACAGCAACACTGGTGTGTGTGTGTGTGTGTGTGTGTGTGTGCGTGCGTGCGTGCGTGCGTGCGTGCGTGTGTGTGCGAGCATAGCAAACAATCTGTTGCCAGCCAGTGTCTGTCCAGTGCATTGAGAGTCACGTAAACGTCTGATTGAATACATACAGACATACAGTACCAGTCAAAAGTTTGGACACACCATTCCAGGGTTTTTATTTTCTTTTTCTTTATTTATTTATTCTATTTCGAATTATAGTGAAGACATCAACACTATAAAATAACACATATGCAATCATGTAGTTGTAGCCCTCAATCTCACACAAATTATCAAGGAACCTACCAGGTACAACCCTAAATCCGTAAACATGGGCACCCTCATAGATATCATCCTGACCAACCTGCCCTCTAAATACACCTCTGCTGTCTTCAACCAGGATTTCAGCGATGACTGCCTCATTACCTGCGTGCGTAATGGGTTTGGTGTCAAACGACCACCCCACATTATTGTCAAATGCTCCCTAAATCACTTCAGCGAGCAGGCCTTTCTAATCGACCTGGCCAGGGTATCCCGTCGGTAGAGGATTCCTGGTTGCTCTTCAAAAGTGCTTTCCTGTCTATCTTAAATAAGCATACCCCATTCAAAAAATGTAGAACTAAGAACAGATATAGCCAGTGGTTCCCCCCAGACTTGACTCCACTTGGCCAGCATAAAAACACCTTGTATTGCATTAGCTTCGAATAGCCCCCGCGATATGCAACTTTTCAGGGAAGTCAGGAACCAATACACACAGTCAGTTAGGAAAGCAAAGGCTACAGACATCCGCATCCTGTAACTAACTCCAAAAGGTTCTGGGATTCACACACCTCAGGCTTCGACATGATTCTTCTGTACACATTTATCATAGATTGTATTAGTTTGTTGAATCCTTTATGACATCAGGCAGTTAGGAAAGCAAAGTACTTTTTCAAACAGAAATGTGCATCCTGTAGCATAAACTGCCAAAAGTTCTGGGACACTGTAAAGTCCATGGAGAATAAGAGTTCCTCCTCCCAGCTGCCCACTGCTCTGAGGCAAGGAAACACTGTCACCACCGATAAATCCGAGATAATTGAGAATATCAATAAGCATTTCTCTACGGCTGGCCATGCTTTCCACTTGGCTACCCCCTACCCCGGCCAACAGCTCTGCACCCCCCACAGCAACTTGCCAAAGCCTCCCCATTTCTCCTTCACCCAAATCCAGATAGCTGATGTTCTGAAAGAGCTGCAAAATCTGGATCCCTACAAATCATCTGGGCTAGACAATCTGGACCCTCTCCTACTAAAATTATACGTTGCAATTGTTGCAACCCCTATTACTAGCCTGTTCAACCTCTCTTTCGTATCGTCTGAGATCCCCAAAGATTGCAAAGCTGCTGTGGTCACCCCCCTCTAGAGACTCTAGACCCAAACTGTTACAAACCTATATCCATTCCTGCCCTGCCTTTCTAAAGTATTCGAAAGCCAAGTGAACAAACAGATCACCGAACATTTGGAATCCCACCATACCTTCTCCGCTATGCAATCTGGTTTCCGAGCTGGTCATGGGTGCACCTCAGCTATGCTCAAGGTCCTAAACAATATCATAACCGCCATCAATAAGAAACAATCCTGTGCAGCTGTATTCATCGACCTGGCCAAGGCTTTCGACTCTGTCAATCACCACATTCTTATCGGCAGACTCGACAGCCTTGGTTTCTGTAATGACTGCCTCGCCTGGTTCACCAACTACTTCTCTGACAGAGTTCAGTGAGTCAAATCGGAGGGCCTGTGTTCCGGACCTCTGACAGTCTCCATGGGGGTGCCACAGGGTTAAATTCTCGGGCCGACACTATCTGTGTATATATCAATGATGTCGCTCTTGCTGCGGGTGATTCTTTGATCCACCTCTATGCAGACGACACCATTTCTGTATACATCTGGCCCTTCTTTGGACACTATGTTAACACCGCCTGCTGTAGAGGTCCTGGATGGCAGGAAGCTTGCCCCCAGTGATGTACTGGGCCTGTACCCACTACCCTCTGTAGTGCCTTGCGGTCGGAGGCCGAGAAGTTGTCATACCAGGCTGTGATGCGACCAGTCAGGATGCTCTCAATGTTGCAGCTGTAGAACCTTTTGAGGATCTCAGGACCCATGCAAAATCTTTTTTGTTTCCTGAGGGGGAATAGGCTTCGTTGTGCCCTCTTCACGACTGCCTTGGTGTGTTTGGTCCATGTTAGTTTGTTGTTGATGTGGACACCAAGGGACTTGAAGCTCTCAACCTGCTCCACTACAGCCCCGTGAGAATGGGGGTGTGCTCAGTCCTCCTTTTCCTGGAGTCCACAATCATCTCCTTAGTCTTGGTTACGTTGAAGGATAGGTTGTTATTCTGGCACCACCCGGCCAGGTCTCTGACCTCCCTATAGGCTGTCTCATTGTTGTTGTGATCAGGCTGTTGTGTCGTCTGCAAACTTAATGATGGTGTTGGAGACGTGCCTGGACATTGGTGAACAGGGAGTACAGGGGGGGACTGAGCACGCACCCCTGGGGGCTCCAGTGTTGAGGATCAGCGTGGCAGATGTGTTGCTTCGTACCCTCACCACCTGGGGGCGGCCCATCAGGAAGTCCAGGATCCAGTTGCAGAGGGAGGTGTTTAATCCCAAGATCCTTAGCTTGGTCATGAGCTTTGAGGGCACTATGGTGTTGAACACTGAGCTGTAGTCAATGAATAGCATTCTCACATAGGTGTTCCTTTTTTCCAGGTGGGAAAAGGCAGTGTGGATTGCATCATCTGTGGTTCTGTTGGGGCGGTATGCAAACTGGAGTGGGTCTAGTGGAGTAGGTCGAGGCTTTCTGGGATAATTGTGTTGATGTGAGCCATTACCAGCCTTTCAAAGCACTTCATTGCCACGGACGTGAGTGCTACGGGTCTGTAGTCATTTAGGCAGGGTGCCTTTGTGTTCTTGTGCACAGGGACTATGGTGGTCTGCTTGAAACATGTTGGTATTACAGACTTAACCTGTCTAGGATCAGCGTGGCGCTAGCGGCACACCCCCCCCCCCCCCACTGAAAAACCAGTGCCGCGAAATTAAAAAAATATATTTTTTAAAAATATTTAACTTTCACACATTAAAGTCCAATACAGCTAATGAAAGACACAGATCTTGTGAATCCAGTCAACATTTCCGATTTTTAAAATGTTTTACAGGGAAGACACAATATGTAAAGATGTACATCTATTACCTAAAAACACATTAGCATAATCCACCATCTTTTATTTGTCCACCAACACCAGTAGCCATCACCAATTCGACTAAACTAAGATATTTATAGCCCCTAACCAACAAAAAAACTCATTAGATGACAGTCTGATAACATATTTATGGTATGGGATAGGTTTTGTTAGAAAAAAGTGCATATTTCAGGTATATGGCATAGTTTACAATTGCACCCACCATCACAAATGGACTAGAATAATTACAATGAGCAACGTGTTTACCTAACTACTAATCATCAAACATTTCGTAAAAATACACAGCATACACGAATCGAAAGACACAGATCCTGTGAATACAGACAATATTTCAGATTTTCTAAGTGTCTTACAGCGAAAACACAATAAATCGTTATATTAGCTTAGCACATAGCAATTAGCAGCCCAGCATTGATTCTAGCCAAAGTGAGCGATAAAAGTCAACATCGCCAAAAGATATTAATTTTTTCACTAACCTTCTCAGAATTCTTCCGATGACACTCCTGTAACATCACATTACAACATGCATATACAGTTTGATCGAAAATGTTTATATTTAGCCACCAAAATCATGGTTAGACAATGTGAAATGTAGCTCAGCTGGTCAGAAAATGTCCTTGCGCCACTTAGACAGTGATCTACTCTTATACATAAATACTCATAAACGTGACTAAAAAATATAGGGTGGACAGGGATTGATAGACAATTTAATTCTTAATACAATTGCGTTATTACATTTTTTAATTTATCCTTACTTTTCAATACAGTTTGCGCCAAGCGAAGCTACGTCAAAAAACATGGCGTCCTAAGCCACTAAAATGTTTCGACAGAAACACGATTTATCATAATAAAAATGTCCTACCTTGAGCTGTTCTTCCATCAGTATCTTGGGCAAAGGATCCTTTCTTGGGAGAAATCGTCTTTTGGTGGAAAGCTGTCCTCTTGCCATGTGGAAATGTCAACTGCGTTCGGGATGAACTGAAAAGCGTGCCCAACTTTTCACATCGTTGCAAAAATAAATGTCCCAAAATCGCACTAAACGGATATAAATTGCTATAAAACGCTTTAAATTAACTACTTTATGATGTTTGTAACTCCTATAACGAGTGAAAAGATGACCGGAGAAATATAACAGGCTAAACTAACGCTTGGAACAGGAGAGGGTCGGTGTCTTCCACGCGCGTTACGCAGCAAGAAAAGACTTGCTAGCTAAAGGTTTTTTTCATTTGTAGGGCCTGTGAACGCGCAATCGACCCCGTTGGAATCGTCATCACGTAAAGGCATCCAGGGGAAGACGTAAGAAGTGTCCGTATAGTCATAGCAACGACAGTGCCCTTTTAACTGACTTCAGAAAAGTGGCCAACATTTCTCAAATCTGACTCCATGTCAGGGAAATTGCTGTAGAATGGGCTCTGTTCCACTTAGAGACAAAATTTCAACTCCTATAGAAACTATAGACTGTTTTCTATCCAATAATAATAATAATATGCATATTGTACGATCAAGGATTTTGTGGGAAGCCGTTTAAAAAATTAGCCAAATTAGCATAAATAGTCTAAACAGCGCCCCCATCCCCAACAGGTTAATCAGGAACATGTTGAAAATGTCAGTGAAGACACCTGCCAGTTGGTCAGCACATGCCCGGAGCACACGTCCTGGTAATCCGTCTGGCCCTGTGGCCTTGTGAATGTTGACCTGTTTAAAGGTCTTACTCATGTCGGCTACAGAGAGCGTGATCACACAGTAGTCCGGAACAGCTGATGCTTTCATGCATGCCTCAGTGTTGCTTGCCTCGAAGCGAGCATAGAAGTAATTTAGCTCGACTGGTAGGCTCGTGTCACTGGGCAGCTCGTGGCTGTGCTTCCCTTTGTAGTCTGTAGTAGTTTGCAGTAGCAGTAGTAGTAGCCCTGTGGCATAAGACGAGTGTCGGAGCCGCTGTAGTACTCAATCTTAGTCCTGTATTTACGCTTTGCCTGTTTGATGAAGATCAGGATTTCCTGAAAGCTTCTGGGTTAGAGCCCCGCACCTTGAAAGTGGCAGCTCTACCCTGTGTCCAAACGTTTTTCAATATTTGCAATGATGAAGAGGAAAGAGGGGGCAATTAGGCTGCTAAAATAAATCTAATTAAAGACGTACTCCTGTTAAAATGGGTCTCATCTGGTTGAGTGACGTTCTCTGGTTGGTTACAGTCCTGTTTAGTATCTCTGATAGTCATTGTTTGATAGTTAGGGGTGGCGCGGGAGGGAGGGCTTATATAAAGACACATAGACTTTGGGTGATTTCTTTCATTTTTTAAATTTTATTTATGAATGTTACATTTTACAAACAGAGAGATAATAATAGCAAACACATTGAGAATAACCCCCACCCCTCAACAGGAGACAGAAAAACAGTACATCGAGGACATTATAACATACTAATGAGTCTGAAGACAGCCACCTCCTGCATCATTATAACATACTAATGAGTCTGAAGACAGCCATCTCCTGCATCATTATAACATACTAATGAGTCTGAAGACAGCCATCTCCTGCATCATTATAACATACTAATGAGTCAGTCTGAAGACAGCCATCTCCTGCATCTTTATAACATACTAATGAGTCTGAAGACAGCCATCTCCTGCATCATTATAACATACTAATGAGTCTGAAGACAGCCATCTCCTGCATCATTATAACATACTAATGAGTCTGAAGACAGCCATCTCCTGCATCATTATAACATACTAATGAGTCAGTCTGAAGACAGCCACCTCCTGCATCATTATAACATACTAATGAGTCTGAAGACAGCCATCTCCTGCATCATTATAACATACTAATGAGTCTGAAGACAGCCATCTCCTGCATCATTATAACATACTAATGAGTCAGTCTGAAGACAGCCATCTCCTGCATCATTATAACATACTAATGAGTCAGTCTGAAGACAGCCATCTCCTGCATCATTATAACATACTAATGAGTCTGAAGACAGCCACCTCCTGCATCATTATAACATACTAATGAGTCAGTCTGAAGACAGCCATCTCCTGCATCATTATAACATACTAATGAGTCTGAAGACAGCCATCTCCTGCATCATTATAACATACTAATGAGTCTGAAGACAGCCATCTCCTGCATCATTATAACATACTAATGAGTCTGAAGACAGCCATCTCCTGCATCATTATAACATACTAATGAGTCAGTCTGAAGACAGCCATCTCCTGCATCATTATAACATACTAATGAGTCTGAAGACAGCCATCTCCTGCATCATTATAACATACTAATGAGTCTGAAGACAGCCATCTCCTGCATCATTATAACTTACTAATGAGTCTGAAGACAGCCATCTCCTGCATCATTATAACATACTAATGAGTCTGAAGACAGCCATCTCCTGCATCATTATAACATACTAATGAGTCTGAAGACAGCCATCTCCTGCATCATTATAACATACTAATGAGTCTGAAGACAGCCATCTCCTGCATCATTATAACATACTAATGAGTCTGAAGACAGCCATCTCCTGCATCATTGTTTCGTATCATATCATAGATGTGCTGCAGAACTCAAAGTCTATTTTATTCCAGGAAACATAGTGCTGTGGGTGCCTTTTCCTCCTTTCCTCTCCTCCTTCCTTTCCTCCCTTCCTCTCCTCCTTCCTCTCCTCCTTTCCTCTCCTCCCTTCCTCTCCTCCTTCCTTTCCTCTCTTCCTCTCCTCATCCCTCTCTCCTTTCCTCCCTACCTCCCTTCCTCTCCTCATCCCTCTCTCCTTTCCTCCATACCTCCCTTCCTCTCCTCATCTCTCTCTCCTTTCCTCCCTACCTCCCTTCCTCTCCTCATCCCTCTCTCCTTTCCTCCATACCTCCCTTCTTCTCCTCATCCCTCTCTCCTTTCCTCCCTACCTCCCGTCCTCTCCTCATCTCTCTCCTTTCCTCCCTACCTCCCTTCCTCTCCTCATCCCTCTCTCCTTTCCTCCCTACCTCCCTTCCTGTCCTCATCCATCTCTCCTTTCCTCCCTTCCTCTCCTCATCCCTCTCTCCTTTCATCCCTACCTCCCTTCCTCTCCTCATCCCTCTCTCCTTTCCTCCCTACCTCCCTTCCTTTCCTCATCCCTCTCTCCTTTCCTCCCTACCTCCCTTCCTCTCCTCATCCCTCTCTCCTTTCCTCCCTACCCCCCTTCCTCTCCCCATCCCTCTCTCCTTTCCTCCCTACCTCCCTTCCTTTCCTCATCCCTCTCTCCTTTCCTCCCTACCTCCCTTCCTCTCCTCATCCCTTTCTCCTTTCCTCCCTACCTCCCTTCCTGTCCTCATCCCTCTCTCCTTTCCTCCCTACCTCCCTTCCTCTCCTCATCCCTCTCTCCTTTCCTCCCTACCTCTCTTCCTCTCCTCATCCCTCTATCCTTTCCTCCCTACCTCCCTTCCTCTCCTCATCCCTCTCTCCTTTCCTCCCTACCTCCCTTCCTCTCCTCATCCCTCTTTCTTTTCCTCCCTACCTCCCTTCCTCTCCTCATCTCTCTCTCCTTTCCTCCCTACCTCCCGTCCTCTTCTCATCCCTCTCTGCTTTCCTCCCTACCTCCCTTCTTCTCCTCATCCCTCTCTCCTTTCCTCCCTACCTCCCGTCCTCTCCTCATCTCTCTCCTTTCCTCCCTACCTCCCTTCCTCTCCTCATCCCTCTCTCCTTTCCTCCCTACCTCCCTTCCTGTCCTCATCCCTCTCTCCTTTCCTCCCTTCCTCTCCTTATCCCTCTCTCCTTTCCTCCCTACCTCCCTTCCTCTCCTCATCCCTCTCTCCTTTCCTCCCTACCTCCCTTCCTCTCCTCATCACTCTCTCCTTTCCTCCCTTCCTCTCCTCCTTCATTTCCTCCCTTCCTCTCCTCATCCCTCTCTCCTTTCCTCCCTACCTCCCTTCCTCTCCTCATCCCTCTCTCCTTTCCTCCCTACCTCCCTTCCTCTCCCCATCCCTCTCTCCTTTCCTCCCTACCTCCCTTCCTTTCCTCATCCCTCTCTCCTTTCCTCCCTACCTCCCTTCCTCTCCTCATCCCTCTCTCCTTTCCTCCCTACCTCCCTTCCTCTCCTCATCCCTCTCTCCTTTCCTGCCTACCTCCCTTCCTGTCCTCATCCCTCTCTCCTTTCCTCCATACCTCCCTTCCTGTCCTCATCCCTCTCTCCTTTCCTCCCTACCTCCCTTCCTCTCCTCATCCCTCTCTCCTTTCTTCCCTACCTCCTTTCCTCTCCTCATCCCTCTCTCCTTTCCTCCCTACCTCCCTTCCTCTCCTCATCCCTCTCTCCTTTCCTCCCTACCTCTCTTCCTCTCCTCATCCCTCTCTCCTTTCCTCCCTACCTCCCTTCCTCTCCTCATCCCTCTCTCCTTTCCTCCCTACCTCCCTTCCTCTCCTCATCCCTCTCTCCTTTCCTCCCTACCTCCCTTCCTCTCCTCATCCCTCTCTCCTTTCCTCCCTACCTCCCTTCCTCTCCCCATCCCTCTCTCCTTACCTCCCTACCTACCTTCCTCTCCTCATCTCCTTTCTCGGCCATGTGGCGGCTAACAAGCTGATAACTTCTTTGAGTTTATTTTCTGATTTCTGTCAAAAGGTAATTTCAATGTCTTCTCTGTGTGTGTGTGTGTGTCTGTGTGTCATTTTTCACCAGGCTTTAAGCGTTAATCTCTCGGGACCAAAACCCCACCATCACGCCTCCAGGAGCGAGGAGCTGCAGCCGTGGCCTTGACTACCTCGTCTGTTCCACAGTCCATAACCGTGGCTGCACAGCGCCACTCACCATGGCAACCCTATCACCCCTAATGAGCAAGTGTGTTAGGGGGCTTTCAGTGGGATGGAAGGAACTTACAGTTGGACCGGAGGGGAGGAGGAGAGGAGAGGAGGGTAGAGGAGAGGAGGGGAGGAGGAGGGTAGAGGAGAGAGGGGAGGAGGAGAGGAGAGTAGGGTAGAGGAGGGTAGAGGAGAGGAGGGTAGAGGAGGGTAGGGGAGGGTATAGGAGGGGAGGGGAGGGGAGGGTAGAGGAGGGTAGAGGAGGGTAGAGGTGAGGGGAGGGGAGTAGGAGAGGAGGGTAGAGGAGAGGAGGGGAGGGGGAGGGTAGAGGGTAGAGGAGGGGAGGAGGGTAGAGGAGGGTAGAGGAGGGTAGAGGGGAGGAGGGTAGAGGAGGGTAGAGGAGGGTAGAGGAGGGTAGAGGGGAGGAGGGTAGAGGAGGGTAGAGGAGGGTAGAGGAGGGTAGAGGAGGGTAGAGGAGGGTAGAGGAGGGTAGGGGAGGAGAGGAGAGGAGAGGAGAGGAGAGATTGAATGTATTAAAAATAGTTGCTCTGCTGCTGCATATGTTGTTGTTGTTGAACATCCTCCAGTCAAGGCTAACCTGAGGAGAGGAGGGTAGAGGGGTAACCTGTTTACTTCATGAATAATGTTTCTTTTGTATGAATCACTCATAGAGAGGACAGTCAACAGAAACATCACTCATAGAGAGGACAGTCAACAGAAACCTCACTCATAGAGTCAGAGAGTCAGAAGAAACATCACTCATAGAGAGGACAGTCAACAGAAACATCACTCATAGAGAGGAGAGTCAACAGAAACATCACTCATAGAGAGGACAGTCAACAGAAACATCACTTATAGAGAGGACAGTCAACAGAAACATCACTCATAGAGAGGACAGTCAACAGAAACATCACTCATAGAGAGGAGAGGAAACAGAAACATCACTCATAGAGAGGACAGGAAACAGAAACATCACTCATAGAGAGGACAGTCAACAGAAACATCACTCATAGAGAGGACAGTCAACAGAAACATCACTTATAGAGAGGACAGTCAACAGAAACATCACTCATAGAGAGGACAGTCAACAGAAACATCACTCATAGAGTCAGACAGTCAGAAGAAACATCACTCATAGAGAGGACAGTCAACAGAAACATCACTCATAGAGAGGAGAGGAAACAGAAACATCACTCATAGAGAGGACAGTCAACAGAAACATCACTCATAGAGAGGACAGTCAACAGAAACATCACTCATAGAAAGGACAGTCAACAGAAACATCACTCATAGAGAGGACAGTCAACAGAAACATCACTCATAGAGAGGACAGTCAACAGAAACATCACTTATAGAGAGGACAGTCAACAGAAACATCACTTATAGAGAGGACAGTCAACAGAAACATCACTCATAGAGAGGACAGGAAACAGAAACATCACTCATAGAGAGGACAGGAAACAGAAACATCACTCATAGAGAGGACAGTCAACAGAAACATCACTTATAGAGAGGACAGTCAACAGAAACATCACTCATAGAGAGGACAGTCAACAGAAACATCACTCATAGAGAGGACAGGAAACAGAAACATCACTCATAGAGAGGACAGTCAACAGAAACATCACTCATAGAGAGGACAGTCAACAGAAACATCACTCATAGAGAGGACAGGAAACAGAAACATCACTCATAGAGAGGACAGTCAACAGAAACATCACTCATAGAGAGGACAGCCAACAGAAACATCACTCATAGAGAGGACAGTCAACAGAAACATCACTCATAGAGAGGACAGTCAACAGAAACATCACTCATAGAGAGGACAGTCAACAGAAACATCACTTATAGAGAGGACAGTCAACAGAAACATCACTCATAGAGAGGACAGTCAACAGAAACATCACTTATAGAGAGGACAGTCAACAGAAACATCACTCATAGAGAGGACAGGAAACAGAAACATCACTCATAGAGAGGACAGTCAACAGAAACATCACTCATAGAGAGGACAGTCAACAGAAACATCACTCATAGAGAGGACAGTCAACAGAAACATCACTCATAGAGAGGACAGTCAACAGAAACATCACTCATAGAGAGGACAGTCAACAGAAACATCACTCATAGAGAGGACAGGAAACAGAAACATCACTCATAGAGAGGACAGGAAACAGAAACATAGTTGACCTCTGTAGTCCTTAGTATCTCACCACATGTAGTTGACCTCTGTAGTCCTTAGTATCTCATCACATGTAGTTGACCTCTGTAGTCTTTAGTATCTCACCACATGTAGTTGACCTCTGTAGTCCTTAGTATCTCACCACATGTAGTTGACCTCTGTAGTCCTTAGTATCTCATCACATGTAGTTGACCTCTGTAGTCCTTAGTATCTCACCACATGTAGTTGACCTCTGCAGTCCTTAGTATCTCACATGTAGTTGACCTCTGTAGTCCTTAGTATCTCATCACATGTAGTTGACCTCTGTAGTCCTTGGTATCTCACCACATGTAGTTGACCTCTGTAGTCCTTAGTATCTCACCACATGTAGTTGACCTCTGCAGTCCTTAGTATCTCACATGTAGTTGACCTCTGTAGTCCTTAGTATCTCATCACATGTAGTTGACCTCTGTAGTCCTTAGTATCTCATCACATGTAGTTGACCTCTGTAGTCCTTAGTATCTCATCACATGTAGTTGACCTCTGTAGTCCTTAGTATCTCATCACATGTAGTTGACCTCTTTAGTCCTTAGTATCTCATCTTATGCTGTGAGGAATGGAACATATAGCTTACATAGAAGAATTAGGGATGCGTCCCAAACGCCACCCCATTCCATATTTTGTGCCCTACTTCAAAAGTACTATATAGGAAACAGGAGGGCATTTGTGATGCAGAAATAGTGACTAAGACAAGTATATATCGAACCAGGTCAAAGGCCTCTCTCTGAGAAGCACATTTTCAATTCCTCTCAGCTTCCCTCATTTTTTTCCTCCATTCCCAGCCCTAACCACCAGCCTCGAGCTGTACATGGGTGGCGGGTGGCGCAGTGGTCTAGCGCACTGCATCGCAGTGCTAGCTGCGCCACCAGAGTCTCTGGGTTCGCGCCCAGGCTGGGCTGGGTTCGCGCCCAGGCTCTGTCGCAGCCGGCCGCAACCGGGAGGTCCTTGGGGCGACGCACAATTGGCATAGCGTCGTCCGGGTTAGGGAGGGTTTGGCCGGTAGGGATATCCTTGTCTCAGTATGTAAAATGTAATAAAATGTATGCACTCTACTGTAAGTTCCTCTGGATAAGAGCGTCATCTA
>NC_074689.1:39731026-39841026 GCF_029448725.1 Salvelinus fontinalis
GCAGACGACCACACCGGGTTCCTCTCAGCTATAAACAAGAAGAAGCGGCTCCAGTGGGCACGCCATCACCAACACTGGGTTCCTACCAGATAAAAACAAGAAGAAGAGGCTCCAGTGGACAGGCCATCACCAACACTGGGTTCCTACCAGATAAAAACAAGAAGAAGAGGCTCCAGTGGACAGGCCATCACCAACACTGGGTTCCTACCAGATAAAAACAAGAAGAAGAGGCTCCAGTGGACAGGCCATCACCAACACAGGACAAGTGAGAGGTAGAAAAACATTGCCTGGTCTGACAAATCCCGGTTGCTGTTGCGTCATGCTGAGTCAGGCCTTAGCTTAAGCAGCACGAATTCATGGACACATCCTGCCTGGTGTCAACGGTACAGGCTGGTGGTGTAATGGTGTGGGGAATGTTTTCCTGGCACACGTTAGGTCCCTTGACACCAATTGACCAATGTTTCCATGTCCCAAAGAATTCAGGCTGTTCTAGAGGCAAAGGGTGGTCAGACCCAGTACTAGATGTGTGTACCTAATAAACTGGCAACTGAGTGTATCTGATTCTGACCCGGCAGAGTTAGCTCAAATAAAGAACATTATAAACTGGGTGGTTCGAGCCCTGAATGCCGATTGGCTGAAAGCTGTGGTGTATGACACAACATTTATTTTTATTGCTCTAATTACGTTGTTAACCAGTTTGTAGTTGGTTAACCAGTTTGTAATTTTTTTTAAATAACGTTCCCAAGGTAAACGGACTATTTCTCAGGTCCAGATCGTAGAATATGCATATAATTTACAGATTAGGATAGAAAACACTCCAAAGTTTCCAAAACTGTCAAAATATTGTCTGTGAGTATAACAAAACTGATTCTGCAGGCGAAAACCTGAAAAAATCGAACCCGGAAGTGACTATTACATTTTTTAAATCTGTGTTTCCTGGCCCGTCTTTCTTCTATTTAAAGGGGTATCCACCAGATTCCTTTTCCAATGGCTTCCTCAGGCTGTGACCAGGCTTTAGACATAGTTTCAGGCTTTTATTTTGAAAAATTAGCAAGATTTTTCAAAAATAGTCAGGTGTCCTCTGATTACTTCCTGCGCGCGAGAGGGGTAGCTCTCCATTTTCTTTCTCTCTTTTATTGAATAGGTTACGGTCCGGTTGAAATATTATCGATTATGTTTGTTAACTTCTTGCAACTATAGGGGGTGCTGTTCCGCATTAGCATATTTTGGTCTCCAAATTAAACGGCCTATTGCTCAATTCTTGATCGTACAATATGCATATCCTTACTAATATTGGATAGAAAACACTGCCTAGTTTCTAAAACCGTTTTAATTATGTCTGTGGGTGACCCAGAACGCCCTCTACAGCAAAAATCCTGACATGACTTGCGAAGGTCTGAGAATTATCCTCTGATCTGGGTTCAGTTTTAAAGCCTGTGTACATCCTATGTCTGGAATTGAACTGCACCCGCCTTCCCCTGGATGTCAGTAACCAATGAGAAGTGGAATGGTCTGTCTACGTAGCTGTCCGAGGTTATAAAGCCGGATGGAACGAGAGTACCTTTCTTTGTTTCGTTCGTCATGGCGCAGGGCAAGAACTCAGGATGAAATTTTGGAACGCTCATTTATCGACCAGAGATGTATCCGTCTGTAATTTAATTAAATATAGGTGTTAGAATCATCATAACGATGTTATTTGAAACCGATTTATATCAGTTTATGCGAGTATAGTGCTATTTTTCTGAATTTCCTTTGTATCTAGTTTGAGGATTTGGACATGTGTGTGCGACATAGCTAATGGTAGCAGCTAGTTCCAAAGGTGAAGAGGACGTTTTACAACAAAGCAACTATTCTTTTGAAGAAAAGACACATTGCCCAAGATACTGATGGAAGCTCGTCCAAAAGTAGGAACTATTTATGATGTTATTATGTATTTATGTGGAAAAATGTCATAGTGTTTGCGCGCCACTTTTGCAGGCACTGGTCTGGCTGCAACGCACACTATATGTCTAGTAACGTTAATTTTAAAAATCTAACATAGCGATGGCATTAAGAACTAATTTATCTTTCGATTGTTGTGCAACTTATATTTTTTTGTCAAGTTTATGAATAGTATTTTTATAAGAATAGGCTCTAATCCAAAATGGCGCCGGCCAGAATACATGCAATGTTTGTAGTGATTACATAGTATAACCACGATTTGTGCTGCTAAATATCCACATTTTCAAACAAAAGCTATATGCATTGTGTAATATGATGTTACAGGTCTGTCATCTGATGAGGTATATCAAGGCTAGTCAAATTATATATCTTTTGTTGGGTTGTTACGATCGCTAACATTTACAGCTGGTAAATGCGGTTGTGATTCTGGCTATTGTGGTACGCTCATATAATGCTATATTGTGTTTTCGCTGTAAAACACTTAGTAAATCTGAAATATTCTCTGGATTCACAAGATCTGTGTCTTTCGATTGCTGTAGGCTGTCTATTTTTCTGAAGTGTTTTAGGAATATTTCTTTTGGTAATTGACGTCGGTCTCAGTAATTATTCCGGCTGCTTCCAACACTATTTCAGATTGCAGCTGCAATGTAGAACTGTGATTTCTACCTGAAATATGCACTTTTTTCTAACAAAAACTATCCTATACCATGAATATGTTATCAGACTCATCTGAAGAGTTTTTTTCTTGGTTAGTGGCTATCAATATCTTAGTTTAGCCGAATTGGTGATAGCACCTGAAGTAGTAAGAAACTGATGGAGTTAGAAAAGTGGTGTATTTTACTAACGTGTTTAGCTAATAGATTTACATATTTTGTCTTCCCTGTAAAACATTTAAAAAATCTGAAATGGTGGCTTTATTCACAAGATCTGTATCTTTCATCTGGTGTCTTGGACTTGTGATTTAATGATATTTAGATGCTACTATCTACTTGTGAAGCTATGCTAGCTATGCTAATCAGTGTGTGGGGGGGTGGGGGGGATCCCGGATCCGGGTTTAAAACTTCAGAGACTTTAAAACCGGTGTAATGTGTTCTCTCCGTCTGGTCTTGGTCAGTACCCGTGCTGCAGCATTCTGTAGGTTTTGCTGTTGACCAATGTCTTTAATTGGTAGACCAAACAGGAGAGAATTACAGTAGTCAAGCCTGCTTGTAATAAAAGAATGGATGACTCTCTGTATCAGCCTGAGAGAGAAACGGCCGCACCTTGGCAATGTTCCTCAGGTGGTAAAAAGCTATTTTGGTCACATTCCTAATGTGTGATTTGAAATTTAGTTCGGAATCTAAAATAACACCTAGGTTTTTTTACCTGGTGTTTTATCTTTATTTCCCGTGAATTAAAATGTGTGGCTAGATTCTCTCTCTGTGCTTTGACTCCAACAATAAGTTAATTAGTCTTGTCTTGATATATTGTATCTGGAGGAAGTTGTGAGCCATCCAAGTATTTAAATCACCAATCCAGTCTAATAAAGACCAAGTGGTAACATATATAAATGGAATAATACCAAAATTGAACCTTGTGGAATCTGAGTTAAGTTCACCAAGGGTTACAGAAAACTCTCAACCGGTTAAATAAACCAATTTATAACTGGACCGGAGAGGCCACCCCACCTCTCCTGGACCGGAGAAACCAAACCACCTCTTCCGGACCGGAGAAACCAACCCACCTCTCCTGGACCGGAGAAACCAACCCATCTCTCCCGGACCGGAGAAACCAACCCACCTCTCCTGGACCGGAGAAACCAACCCACCTCTCCTGGACCGGAGAAACCAACCCACCTCTTCTGGACCAGAGAGGCCAACCCACCTCTCCTGGACCGGAGAAACCAACCCACCTCTCCTGGACCGGAGAAACCAACCCACCTCTCCTGGACCGGAGAAACCAACCCACCTCTCCTGGACTGGAGAGGCCATCCCATCTCTCCAGTCTGTCCAGAAGGACACCCCACCTCTCCAGTCTGTCCAGAAGGCCAACCCACCTCTCCTGGACAGGAGAAACCAACCCACCTCTCCAGGACCGGAGAGGCCAACCCACCTCTCCTGGACCAGAGAGGCCACCCCACCTCTCCAGTCTGTCCAGAAGGACACCCCACCTCTCCAGTCTGTCCAGAAGGACACCCCACCTCTCCAGTCTGTCCAGAAGGACACCCCACCTCTCCAGTCTGTCCAGAAGGACACCCCACCTCTCCAGTCTGTCCAGAAGGACACCCCACCTCTCCAGTCTGTCCAGAAGGACGTCACGGTCAACAGTGTTGAAGGCAGCACTTAAATCTAAGATTACAAGGACAGAGAGCTGTTTGGCATCTGTGTTGGCTCTAGGATCATTTACCACTTTAACTAAGGCTGTCTCTGTGTTGCCTGTAAGATCATTTATCACTTTTCCTAAGGCTGTCTCTGTGCTGTGGTGGGTACAAAAACCAGAACGGATTAAAAAAAAATACAGCTTATACTTAAAAGAACAATTTAGTTGTTTGGAAAACAATTTCTGCAGAATTCTGTTTAAGGATGGAAGGTTGGAGATGATCTTAAAAATGCTAAGAGAAACTAGAGGACTTTCCTTCAGAAGGGGTTTCACCAGAGCACTTTATAGTGCAGTGGGGAAAATGCTTTTTTGAAACAGGGAGTGATTAACAATAGCTTGCACTTCATCAAATATGCCATTAAAAACAGTTTTGTAGAAGGTGGTGGGGGGATAGGATGGAGAAGACAGGAAGAAGACTTAAGTTGTGATGTCACTTTCCTGAGCAAGGCTGTGTCAACCAGGGAAAATACATCCATAGTTCCTTTGCGTGGTCGGCTGGGGCACAAATCATCAGACTTCTCATCAGGTCTTGACTGATACCCAGCCTAATGTTTTATCTTATCTCTTAAATATGCCGAAAACTCATAAAATTTAAATGTGGAGGAAAGTCCACATAGGTTTCCGGGGGGAGGATGTCTCAGGCCATAAATGGCGGAGAAGAGCACTCTCTAATTATTCTGATTATTAGTGATCAAGATAGAAAAATGACCCCGTCTGGCATTTCTAATTGCCTTGTTATATACGCCAAGTTACTCTCTCAGAATATCATAATGGACCTGCAACTTTGACATTCTCTTCTTCCCCTCTGTCTTTCTGCAATTTCTATTAAATATTTTTTCTAAGGGGCTTCCTTTTGGATGTGGCCTTTTTCAAACTTACTTGAGCTATGGCATCAATGGTTGCCATTAATTTGCTATTAAAGTTATTAAATAAATCATTACATGACGAAGGCAGAATAGGTGATGGTGTATTGTTCAGACACTCAATAAAATCTGTATCAACTTAGATACAGATTAAAAGCCCCAGTAGAAAGCCCCTTGGTAATAACCAGGTCTAGAGTATGGCTGTGGTTATGGGTGGGCCCAGTAGAAAGCCCCTTGGTAATAACCGGGTCCAGAGTATGGCTGTGGTTTTGGGTGGGCCCAGTAGAAAGCCCCTTGGTAATAACCGGGTCCAGAGTATGGCTGTGGTTATGGGTGGGCCCAGTAGAAAGCCCCTTGGTAATAACCAGGTCTAGAGTATGGCTGTGGTTATGGGTGGGCCCAGTAGAAAGCCCCTTGGTAATAACCAGGTCTAGAGTATGGCTGTGGTTTTGGGTGGGCCCAGTAGAAAGCCCCTTGGTAATAACCAGGTCCAGAGTATGGCTGTGGTTATGGGTGGGCCCAGTAGAAAGCCCCTTGGTAATAACCAGGTCTATAGTATGGCTGTGGTTATGGGTGGGCCCAGTAGAAAGCCCCTTGGTAATAACCTGGTCCAGAGTATGGCTGTGGTTATGGGTGGGCCCAGTAGAAAGCCCCTTGGTAATAACCAGGTCTAGAGTATGGCTGTGGTTTTGGGTGGGCCCAGTAGAAAGCCTCTTGGTAATAACCAGGTCCAGAGTATGGCTGTGGTTATGGGTGGGCCCAGTAGAAAGCCCCTTGGTAATAACCAGGTCCAGAGTATGGCTGTGGTTATGGGTGGGCCCAGTAGAAAGCCCCTTGGTAATAACCAGGTCCAGAGTATGGCTGTGGTTATGGGTGGGCCCAGTAGAAAGCCCCTTGGTAATAACCAGGTCCAGAGTATGGCTGTGGTTATGGGTGGGCCCAGTAGAAAGCCCCTTGGTAATAACCAGGTCCAGAGTATAGCTGTGGTTATGGGTGGGCCCAGTAGAAAGCCCCTTGGTAATAACCTGGTCCAGAGTATGGCTGTGGTTATGGGTGGGCCCAGTAGAAAGCCCCTTGGTAATAACCAGGTCTATAGTATGGCTGTGGTTATGGGTGGGCCCAGTAGAAAGCCCCTTGGTAATAACCAGGTCCAGTAGAAAGCCCCTTGGTAATAACCTGGTCCAGAGTATGGCTGTGGTTATGGGTGGACCCAGTAACATGTTGGATAAAGTCCATAGAGTTCATGATATTCATATATTCAATGGCCTTAGAGTCAATGTCTTTGTCAACATGAATATTAAAATCACCCAACACAATGATTTTATCATAGTTCTCAAGGACAATAGACAATAGTACAGGGAGGTCAGTTAAGAAAATGGGGCAGTACTTTTGTGGCCTGTACAGGGTTATGGCCAGCACTGGTGGCTCATGAACAGTTTAAAAAAGTCACCAAATTAAATGTCCTTACAGCAGAGAAAATCAGTAAAAATAGAGCCTGTCCTCCCATTAATTTTCCTATTTCTGATAGAGGATGAAACTATGTTGTCGGGCGGGGGGGAGGCTTCAGTAAGAGCGGCTCTACAGTCTGAGGACAATGATAAACATGGAATAAACTTTGCGCTCAGTAATGTGGAAGAAATGGTTTTACTACTGATTGCTCTAACATTTTTCAAGTGCCATATTTAATTAGTGTGGGCCACTCTGCTCCTGGGGCATCTGCCTCGAGGTAACCAAAGGAATAAAAACTAAATTATTAATGTCATTACCACATTTTCTGACAGTCTTCAATCTATCAGAATGTTTGGAGATGACAGTTTGTATGAACTCACCAGAAGGAGGAGTTAAGGGAAGATTGGATTAACCATGGTGACATTTCTACAGGAGCTGCTGTGCAAGTCCTGTGTTGGTTATTCTGACAGGGAGAACTGGAGCACTACCAGACCCTGTCCGTCAGTCTCTGAAACAGTTTGATGTTGCTGGGACTGGAGCACTACCAGACCCTGTCTGTCAGTCTCTAAAACAGTTTGATGTTGCTGGGACTGGAGCACTACCTGCCCCTGTCTGTCAGTCTCTGAAACAGTTTGATGTTGCTGGGACTGGAGAACTACCAGACCCTGTCTGTCAGTCTCTAAAACAGTTTGATGTTGCTGGGACTGGATCACTACCAGACCCTGTCTGTCAGTCTCTAAAACAGTTTGATGTTGTTGGGACTGGAGCACTACCAGACCCTGTCTGTCAGTCTCTAAAAGTTTGATGTTGCTGGGACTGGAGCACTACCAGACCCTGTCTGTCAGTCTCTAAAACAGTTTGATGTTGCTGGGACTGGAGCACTACCTGCCCCTGTCTGTCAGTCTCTGAAACAGTTTGATGTTGCTGGGACTGGAGCACTACCAGACCCTGTCTGTCAGTCTCTAAAACAGTTTGATGTTGCTGGGACTGGATCACTACCAGACCCTGTCTGTCAGTCTCTAAAACAGTTTGATGTTGTTGGGACTGGAGCACTACCAGACCCTGTCTGTCAGTCTCTAAAACAGTTTGATGTTGCTGGGACTGGAGCACTACCAGACCCTGTCTGTCAGTCTCTAAAACAGTTTGATGTTGCTGGGACTGGAGCACTACCAGACCCTGTCTGTCAGTCTCTAAAACAGTTTGATGTTGCTGGGACTGGAGCACTACCAGACCCTGTCTGTCAGTCTCTAAAACAGTTTGATGTTGTTGGGACTGGAGCATCAACAGTATACCAATACAAATCTCAGGTTTTTGGGAAACTTACTAGCTTTGCTGCTATCAAGATTTCATGCTGAATTGTTGAAGCAATCATATATTTACCACGAGTAGGTGGCTAAAAACAAGTTGTTTAGCTATGCTAACGTTAGGGGAGAAAGTTTGTGTAACGAAACTCTAGTTCTTCTTCCTCCTCGGATGAGGAGAGGAGAGAGGGATCGGAAGACCAATTTGCAGCGAGGTATGATGACATAATGATATTTATTTACAAGACGAAACTAAACACACAAAGAAAACTTGATAATTACAAAACAACAAACGAACGTAGACTGACCTAAAACATGTGAACTTACATACAACGAAGAACGCACGAACAGGTACACGACTACAAACAAACGATACAGTCCCGTGTGGTAACATATACGGACACAGGAGACAACCACCCACAACAAACAAAGTGAAACAACCTCCCTATGTATGTCTCTCAATCAGAGGAAAACGAAAACACCTGCCTCTGATTGAGAGCCATACAAGGTCAATTAACCCTGACACTTAACAAGGAACAAACACAGAGAATGCCCACCCAGCTCACGTCCTGACCAACAAAACAAAGCTATACAAAAGGAAAACAAGGTCAGGAACGTGACAGTTTGGCGTTCTACTTGGCTGGCTACGGCTGAGATTGTCTAGTCTGTCAGCACACTATCTCTCTCGCCCTTTATAAACGTTAACATTTAAACCTCAGGTTGACAGTAACAATTTCATATGCAGCTATTGAGCTCGGATAAGTTTTATATTTGATATGCAGCCGCCTGTCTGTCTGTCTGTCTTGTCCCGAATCCCGATACCTACACGTTCGTTAATATGGGACAGCGGCAGATCAAATGTCAATACTGAAGGTTTTGGTTTATACAAAGCTCAGCTGTTGAAAACCTATTGCTAGTTTAAAATAAATGTGAGATAATGTCTAGATGCTTTTCTACATTGGAGGTCAAGTTTATAAATTACCTGGCTGGGCTGACGAGACAGCGGGTTGCGCAATGAGATGGAAATGTAAATAGGCATTTTAACTTCATCGCTTCAGCCGGTGGTAACTTGCGGTGCCTGAGGCGTCACTACAGACACCCTTTAGTCACTTGTCAGTACACATGTAAAACTCCATTATATAGCACATTTTATTCAACTCCATTATATACTATAAGTAAACCAAACATTAGGAACATCATGAGCTCCATGACCTTGGACTGATTATCCACTTTGGCTACCCCACGTCCTGTTCTGTTCTGTTCTGAGGCAGATTATGTTGAGTTTGAGTTTATTCCAGGCTGATAGCTTCCGTGTAATGTGTCTACAGGCTCTGTACTACTAAAGCGGGTGTCACGGTCATCATTAGCGCCGGGATTAGTCTGTAGGACATACACTGTTCAGTGATTAGCCAACATTTTACGACCCTGTCCCCATCAATATACACTCAAACAACGTACTACACTGAACAAAAAATACAAACGCAACATGCAACCATTTCAGATTATACTGAGTTACAGTTCATATAAGGACATTTTTATTTATTCTATATTTAACGAGGCAAGTCAGTTAAAGAACAAGTTATTATTTACAATGACGGCTTACCCCGGCCAAAACCGGACAACGCTGGGCCAACAGTGCACCGCCCTATGGGACTCCCAATCACGGCCGGATGTGATGCAGCCTGGATTCAAACCGGGTACTGTAGTGACGCCTCTTGTACTGAGACGCAGTGTCTTAGACCACCGCGCCACTCAGTCAACTGAAATAAATGTATTAGGGTCTAATCTATGGCTTTCACCTGACTGGGAATACAGATATGCAACTGCTGGTCACAGATAACAAAAAAAAAAAAGGGTAGGGACGTGGATCAGAAAACCAGTCAGTATCTAGTGTGACCACCATTTACCTCATGCAGCGTGACACATCTCCTTCATATAAAGTTGATCAGGCTGTTGATTGTGGCCTGTGGAATGTTGTCCCACTCCTCTTCAATAGCTGTCGGAAGTTGCTGGATGTTATCGTACATGTCAATCCAGGGCATCCCAAACAGGCTCAATGGGTGACATGTCTGGTGAGTATGCAGGCCTGGGACATTTTCAACTTCCAGGAATTGTTTATAGATCCTTGCCTCTGGTGGACATTCCTGCAGTCAGCATGCCAATTGCACGCTCCATCAAAACTTGAGACTTCTGTGGCATTGTGTAATGTGACAAAACGGAACATTTTAGAGTGGTCTTTTATTGTCCCCAGCACAAGTTGCACCTCGCTACTTTATATAGCCTCGCTACTGTATATAGCCTCTACTGTATATAGCCTCTCTACTGTATATAGCCTCTCTACTGTATATAGCCTCACTACTGTATATAGCCTCACTACTGTATATAGCCTCTCTACTGTATATAGCCTCTCTACTGTATATAGCCTCTCTACTGTATATAGCCCCTCTACTGTATATAGCCTCGCTACTGTATATAGCCTCTCTACTGTATATAACCCCTCTACTGTATATAGCCTCGCTACTGTATATAGGCTCGCTACTGTATATAGGCTCGCTACTGTATATAGCCTCTCTACTGTATATAGCCCCTCTACTGTATATAGCCTCGCTACTGTATATAGCCCCTCTATTGTATATAGCCCCTCTACTGTATATAGCCCCTCTACTGTATATAGCCCCGCTACTGTATATAGCCTCTCTACTGTATATAGCCTCTCTACTGTATATAGCCTCTCTACTGTATATAGCCTCTCTACTGTATATAGCCTCTCTACTGTATATAGCCTCTCTACTGTATATAGCCTCTCCACTGTATATAGCCTCTCTACTGTATATAGCCTCTCTACTGTATATAGCCTCTCTACTGTATATAACCTCTCTACTGTATGTAGCCTCTCTACTGTATATAGCCTCTCTACTGTATATAGCCTCTCTACTGTATATAGCCCCTCTACTGTATATAGCCTCGCTACTGTATATAGCCTCTCTACTGTATATAGCCTCTCTACTGTATATAGCCTCTCTACTGTATATAGCCTCTCTACTGTATATAGCCTCTCTACTGTATATAGCCTCTCTACTGTATATAGCCTCTCTACTGTTATTTTTCACTGTCTTTTTACTGTTGTTGTTTTATTTCCTTACCTATTGTTCACCTAATAACTTTTTTGAACTATTGGTTAGCGCCTGTAAGTAAGCATTTAACTGTAAGATCTAAACCTGTTGTATTCGGCAAACGTGACATATAAAATTTGATTTGATATATAATGATCATGCTGTTTAATCAGCTTCTTGATATGCCACACCTGTCAGGTGGATGGATTGTCTTGGTAAAGGAGAAATACTCACTAACTGAGATGTACACAAAAGTTTAAACTTTAGAGAAATAAGCTTTTTTTTATGCAGTGTATATCCAACCATCCTCCCGTATCAATAGATCATCAGTTTAATAGATAATAGATCAATAGATCAGCTTTCACGTACAATACCCACCCCCAACAGACACCAGTTAATCATCCACACCATCCTTACTAATACAGTGGCAAGAACAAGTATGTGAACCCTTTGGAATTACCTGGATTTTCGCATAAATTGGTCCTAACATTTGATCTGATTTTCATCTAAGTCACAACAATAGACATAGCTTAATAAACTAATAACACACAAATTATTTAATTTTTCTTGTCTATATTGAATACATCATTTAAACAGTCACAGTGTAGGTTGGAAAAAGTATGTGAACCCCTTAGGCTAATGACTTCTCCAAAAGCTCATTGGAGTCAGGAGTCAGCTAACTTGGATTCAATCAATGAGATGAGATTGGAATTGTTGGTTGGAGCTGCCCTGCAATATAAAAAACACTCAAAAAATGTGAGTTTGCTATTCACAAGAAGCATTGCCTGATGTGAACCATGCCTCGAACAAAAGAGATCTCAGAAGACCTAAGATTAAGAACTGTTGACTTGCATGAAGCTGGAAAGGGTTACAAAAGTATCTCTAAAAGCCTTGATGTTCATCAGTCCACGGTAAGACAAATTGTCTATAAATGGAGAAAGTTCAGCACTGTTGCTACTCTCCCTATGAGTGGCCGTCCTGCAAAGATGACTGCAAGAGCACAGCGCAGAACGCTCAATGAGGTTAAGAAGAATCCTAGTGTCAGATAAAGACTTACAGAAATCTCTGGAACATGCTAACATCTCTGTTGACGAGTCTACGATACGTAAAACACTAAACAAGAATGGTGTTCATGGGAGGACACCACGGAAGAAGCCACTGCTGTCCAAAAAAAACATTGCTGCACATCTGAAGTTTGCAAAAGAGCACCTGGATGTTCCACAGCGCTACTGGTAAAATATTCTGTGGACAGATGAAACTACAGTTGAGTTGTTTGGAAGGAACACACAACACTGTGTGGAGAAAAAAGGCACAGCACACCAACATCAAAACCTCATCTCAACTGTAAAAGGAGAAGCATCATGATTTGGAGCTGCTTTGCTGCCTCAGGGTCTGGACATCTTGCTATCGTCGACGGAAAAATGAATTCCCAAGTTTATCAAGACATTTTGCAGGAGAATGTTAGGCTGTCTGTCTGCCAATTGAAGCTCAACAGAAGTTGAATGATGCAACACGACATCGACCCAAAACACAGAAGTAAATCAACAACAGAATGGCATCAACAGAAGAAAATACGCTTCTGGAGTGGCAGTCAGAGTCCTGACCTCAACCAGATTGAGATGCTGTGCCATGACCTCAACAGAGCAGTTCACACCAGACATCCCAACAATATTGCTGAACTGAAACAGTTTTGTAAAGAGGAACGGTCCAAAATTCCTCCTGACCGTTGTGCAGGTCTGATACGCAACTACAGAAAATGTTAGGTTGAAGTTGTTGCTGCCAAAGGAGGATCGACCAGTTGTTTAATCAAAGGGTTCACATACTTTTTCCACCCTGTACTGTGAATGTTTACACTCTGTTCAATAAAGACATGAACATGTATAATAATTTGTGTGTTATTACTTTAAGCAGACTCTGTCTATTTTATTTATTTACTTCACCTTTATTTAACCAGGTAGGCAAATTGAGAACACGTTCTCATTTACAATTGCGACCTGGCCAAGATAAAGCAAAGCAGTTCGACACATACAACAACACAGAGTTACACATGGAGTAAAACAAACATTTAGTCAATAATACAGTAGAAAAATAAGTCTATATACAATGTGAGCAAATGAGGTGAGATAAGGGAGGTAAAGGCAAAAGTAAATACAATATAGCGAGTAAAACACTGGAATGGTAGATTTGCAGTGGAAGAATGTGCAAAGTAAAGATAGAAATAATGGAGTGCAAAGGAGCAAAATTGATAAATAAATAAATACAGTAGGGGGAGAGGTAGTTGTTTGGAATAAATTATAGATGGGCTATATACAGGTGCAGTAATCTGTGAGCTGCTCTGACAGCTGGTGCTTAAAGCTAGTGAGGGAGAGAAGTGTTTCCAGTTTCAGAGATTTTTGTAGTTCATTCCAGTCATTGGCAGAAGAGAACTGGAAGGAGAGGAGGCCAAAGGAAGAATTGGTTTTGGGGGTGACCAGAGAGATATACCTGCTGGAGCACGTGCTACAGGTGGGTGCTGCTATGGTGACAAGCGCGCTAAGATAACGGGGGACTTTACCTAGCAGGGTCTTGTAGATGACCTGGAGCCAGTGGGTTTGGCGACGAGTATGAAGCGAGGGCCAGCCAACGAGAGTGTACAGGTCGCAGTGGTGGGTAGTATATGGGGCTTTGGTGACAAAACGGATGGCACTGTGATAGACTGCATCCAATTTATTGAGTAGGGTATTGGAGGCTATTTTGTAAATTACATCGCCGAAGTCGAGGATGGTCAGTTGTACAAGGGTATGTTTGGTAGCATGAGTGTAGGATGCTTTGTTGCGAAATAGGAAGCCAATTCTAGATTTAACTTTGGATTGGAGATGTTTGATGTGAGTCTGGAAGGAGAGTTTACAGTCTAACCAGACACCTAGGTATTTATAGTTGTCCACATATTCTAAATCAGAACCGTCCAGAGTAGTGATGCTGGACGGGCGGGTAGGTGCAGGCAGCGATCAGTTGAAGAGCATGCATTTAGTTTTACTTGTTTTTAAGAGCAATTGGAGGCCACGGAAGAAGAGTTGTATGGCATTGAAGCTCCTCTGGAGAGTTGTTAACACAGTGTCCAAAGAAGGGCTAGAAGTATACAGAATGGTGTTGATGGGATCAGACTAAATAGAGTAGGTCAACCCTTAAAAAAAATGTCCTTATATTTAGCTCCATCCATCATTCAATTCGGACCAGTTTCCCAGTCCCTACCGAAGAAAAACATCCCCACAGCATGATGCTGCCACCACCAGTCTTCACTGTGGGGATGTTGTTCTCAGGGTGATGAGAGTTGTTGGGTTTGTGCCAGACTGTTTTACTTGATTGCCAAAAAGCTACATTTTAATCTCATCTGACCAAAGTACCTTCTTCCATATGTTTGGGGAGTCTCCCACATGCCTTTTGGCGAACACCAAGCGTGTTTGCTTATTTTTTTCTTTAACCTTTACCGAACCTCAATCCCGGATCCGGGATCACCCCCCACCCCCCCCCCCACACTGATTAGCATAGCTAGCATAGCGTCACAATTAAATAGTAGCATCTAAATATCATTAAATCACAAGTCCAAGACACCAGATGAAAGATACAGATCTTGTGAATAACCCCATCATTTCTGTTTTTTAAAATGTTTTACAGGGAAGACACAATATGTAAATCTATTAGCTAACCACGTTAGCAAAATACACCATTTTTCCTTTGTCCACCATTTTCTCTCTCCACCAGTAGCTATCACCAATTCGGCTAAACTAAGATATTGATAGCCACTATCCAAGAAAAAACCTCCTCAGATGACAGTCTGATAACATATTTATGGTATTGGATAGGTTTTGTTAGAAAAATGTGCATATTTCAGGTAGAAATCACAGTTTACAATTGCACCCACAGTCACAACTGGACTAGAATTACTAGAGAGAGCAACGTGTATGACCAATTTACTCATCATAAAACATTTCATAAAAATTGACAAAGCATAGCAATGGAAAGACACAGATCTTGTGATTCCAGACAATATTTCAGATTTTCTAAGCGTTTTACAGCGAAAACACAATAAATCGATAAGTTAGCATACCACATTTGCAAACAATACCAGAGCATCAATTCAAGCCAGAGAGCGATAACGTAATCATCGCCAAAATATATTAATTTTTTCACTAACCTTCTCAGAATTCTTCCGTTGACACTCCTGTAACATCATATTACAACATACTGTTGTTTGTTTTGTTATTGTTTGTTCGAAAATGTGCATATTTAGCCATAAAAAAACGTGGTTATACAATGAAGAAGGTAGCAAAACCAGCATGGAAAAGTCGGTCGCCATCTTTCAGAGTGATCTAGTTTAATCAATAGCTAATCATATACTTGACTAAAAAATACAGGGTTGACAGGAATCGAAAGACAAATTAGTTCTTAATGCAATCGCTGATTTACATTTCTAAAATTATCCTTACTGTGCAATACAGGGTTCGCCAAGCGAAGGGATAGAAAACAAGATGGCGAAATATGCGTTTAAAATATTTCGACAGAACAACGATTTATCATATTAAATATTACTTACTATGAGGTGATTTTCCATCAGATTCTTGGGCAATGTATTCCTTCTTGGGTCTAATCTTCTTTTGGTCGAAAGATGTCCTTTGTCCGTCGAAATGCCCGCTAACGTTCGACCGGGACCCCGAAACGTGCCCGGTGCTTCACATAGAAATGCATCAAAATCGCACTAAACGGATATAAATTGCTATAAAACGGTTTAAATTAACTACCTTATGATGTTTCTAACTCCTATATCGAATTAAATTACAGACGGATACATTTCACGTTGATAACCGAGCCTTTGAAAATGGCATCCGGAGGTCCCTTCCTGCGTAAGGGCGAGCGTCGAAAGGGGGGCTACTCTCACTCCTTGGTCTTTTATAACCTCTGAGAGCTACCTAGAAGGCCCATTCCACTTCTCATTGGTTACTGACATCCAGGGGAAGGCGGGTGCAGTTCGTGTCGTTCCATAGGATACACAGAGACCTTAAAAACTGATCTGAAACCAGAGCTTCGCTCTCAGACCTTTCACTGTCTGTCATGGATTTTCTCTGTAGAAAGAGTTCTGGGTCACCCACAGACATAATTCCAACGTTGTATGAAACTAGAAAGTGTTTTCTATCCAATAGAATTAATAATATGCATATTGTACGAGCAAGAATTGAGTACTAGGCAGTTTAATTTGGAGACGACAAAATGCTAATTCGGAACAGCACCCCCTGTAGTCGCAAGTTAAGCAATGGCTTTTTTTCTGGCCACTCTTCCATAAAGCCCAGCTCTGTGGAGTGTACAGCTTAAAGTGGTCCTACGCTGTGGAGCTTTGCAGCTCCTTCAGGGTTATCTTTGATCTCTTTGTTGTCTCTCTGATTAATGCCCTCCTTGCCTGGTCTGTGAGTTTTGGTGGGCGGCCCTCTCTTGGCAGGTTTGTTGTGGTGACATATTCTTTCTATTTTTTAATAATGGATTCAATGGTACTCCGTGGGATGTTCAAAGTTTCGGATATTTTTTTTATAACCCAACCCTAATCTGTACTTCTCCACAGCTTTGTCCCTGACCTGTTTGGAGAGCTCCTTGGTCTTCATGATGCCCCTTGCTTAGTGTAATGAATACTCAGGGAGAAAAGGTTGTAGATTCACACGCAGAGAACGGCAGGTTTTTATTTCGCCTTCGCAGAAGGCAGGAATCGTGGTCACAGGCAGGCAATGGTCATACACAGGTAGTCAAACAGGCGAGGGAATCAAAACTAGGACTGAAGGCTATAACTGGTTCTCACAAACAAGCTAGGAAAAGGCTTAGTAGAGTCAAAATGAACAATACCTCACAAAAGGCACAAACAGAATGAACTGAACTAAATAAGGAGCTGATGAGACCAGGTGAGTAACTAACACAGGTGAAATCAATCAACAAAAATGAAAGACAGGACTACATTCAAGAACACAAACAGGGCTACGTTCCAGAACACAAAGAAACAGGGCTACGTTCCAGAACACAAAGAAACAGGGCTACGTTCCAGAACACAAAGAAACAGGGCTACGTTCCAGAACACAAAGAAACAGGGCTACGTTCCAGAACACAAAGAAACAGGGCTACGTTCCAGAACACAAAGAAACAGGGCTACGTTCCAGAACACAAAGAAACAGGGCTACGTTCCAGAACACAAAGAAACAGGGCTACGTTCCAGAACACAAAGAAACAGGGCTACGTTCCAGAACACAAAGAAACAGGGCTACGTTCCAGAACACAACGAAACAGGGCTATGTTCCAGAACACAAAAAAACAGGGCTACGTTCCAGAACACAAAGAAACAGGGCTACGTTCCAGAACACAACGAAACAGAACACAAGGTTGACTAAGAAAATAAATACAGAACCTTACACTTAGTGGTGCTTCAGAGTCTGGGGCCTTTCAGAACAGGTGTATGTATATATACTGAGACCATGTGACACTTTGATTGCACACAGATGGACTTTATTTAACTAATTATGTGACTTCTGAAGGTAATTGGTTGCACCAGATCTTATTTGGGGCTTCATAGCAAAGGGGGTGAATACATATGCACAAACCACTTTCCCATTTTTATTTGTTTTGTATTTTTGGAAACAAGTAATTTTTTTCATTTCACTTTACCAATTTGGACTATTTTGTGTATGTCCATTACATGAAATCCAAATAAAAATTAATATAAACTACAGGTTGTAATGCATCAAAATAGAAAAACGCCAAGGAGGAAGGCATTGTATATGGAGGCTGAAAACCATTCTGTCAGTATAAGTTCTAATAGTTCTGATGTATCCATGATATTCCTGATATTCCTACTTAAGTCACGTTCTGACCTTAGTTCCTTTTTTATGTCTTTATTTTAGTTTGGTCAGGGCGTGAGTTGGGGTGGGCATTCTATGTTGTTTTGTTATATTTCTATGTGTTTGGCCTAGTATGGTTCTCAATCAGAGGCAGGTGTCGATCGTTGTCTCTGATTGAGAATCATATTTAGGTAGCCTGTTTTCCCCATTATGGGTGTGGGTGGTTGTTTTCCGTTTCTGTGTTTGCACCATTCGGGACTGTGTCGCTTTCAATTTATTCTCTTGTTCTTTTTGTATTTTGTATTCATTCTCGATTAAACGATATTATGGATACGTACCACGCTGCATTTTGGTCCTCCTCTCCTTCCACCAACGAAAACCATTACAACTTAAGTGCTTGAGGCTGATAGTTTGTAGAGTGATTTCCTTTACGGTCCATTGAGGTACTTAAACCCCTACCTGGCCCAGACCTGCTGTTTTCAACTCTTAATTATCGGCTATGAAAAGCCAACTGACATTTATTCCTGATTATTATTTGACCATGCTTGTCATTTATGAACATTTTGAACATCTTGGCCATGTTCTGTTATAATCTCCACCCGGCACAGCCAGAAGAGGACTGACCACCCCTCATAGCCTGGTTCCTCTCTAGGTTTCTTCCTAGGTTTTGGCCTTTCTAGGGAGTTTTTCCTAGCCACCGTGCTTCTACACCTGCATTGCTTGCTGTTTGGGGTTTTAGGCTGGGTTTCTGTACAGCACTTTGAGATATTAGCTGATGTACGAAGGGCTATATAAAATAAACTTGATTGATTGATAGTTGTACAGAGAAAGGGGAGGATACCTAGTCAGTTGTACAGGGAAAGGGGGATACCTAGTAAGTTGTACAGGGAAAGGGGGATACCTAGTCAGTTGTAAAGGGAAAGGGGGATACATAGTCAGTTGTACAGAGAAAGGGGGATACCTAGTCAGTTGTACAGAGAAAGGGGGATACCTAGTCAGTTGTACAGAGAAAGGGGAGGATACCTAGTCAGTTGTACAGGGAAAGGGGGATACCTAGTCAGTTGTACAGAGAAAGGGGAGGATACCTAGTCAGTTGTACAGTTAAAGAGGGATACCTAGTCAGTTGTACAGGGAAATGGGGGGATAACTAGTCAGTTGTACAGGGAAAGGGGGGGATACCTAGTCAGTTGTAAAGGGAAAGGGGGATACCTAGTCAGTTGTACAGGTAAAGGGGGATACATAGTCAGTTGTACAGGGAAAGGGGGATACCTAGTCAGTTGTACAGGGAAAGGGGGAGATACCTAGTCAGTTGTACAGGGAAAGGGGGGGGATATCTAGTCAGTTGTACAGGGAAAGGGGGGGATACCTAGTCAGTTGTATATGGAAAGGGGGGGATACCTAGTCAGTTGTACAGGGAAAAGGGGGAGATACCTAGTCAGTTGTACAGGTAAAGGGGGGGATACCTAGTCAGTTGTACATGGAATGGGGGGGGATACCTAGTCAGTTGTAAAGGGAAAGGGGGGGGGAATACCTAATCAGTTGTACATGGAATGGGGGAGATACCTAGTCAGTTGTACAGGGAAAGGGGGGGGGGGATACCTAGTCAGTTGTACAGGTAATGGAGGGGATACCTAGTCAGTTGTACAGGGAAAGGGGGGTACCTAGTCAGTTGTACAGGTAAAGGGGGATACCTAGTCAGTTGTACAGGGAAAGGGGGATACCTAGTCAGTTGTACAGGGAAAGGGGGATACCTAGTCAGTTGTAAAGGGAAATGGGGATACCTAGTCAGTTGTAAAGGGAAAGGGGGATACCTAGTCAGTTGTAAAGGGAAAGGGGGATACCTAGTCAGTTGTACAGGGAAAGGGGGATACCTAGTCAGTTGTACAGGGAAAGGGGGATACCTAGTCAGTTGTACAGGGAAAGGGGGATACCTAATCAGTTGTACAGGGAAAGGGGGATACCTAGTCAGTTGTACAGGGAAAGGGGGATACCTAGTCAGTTGTACAGAGAAAGGGGGATACCTAGTCAGTTGTACAGGGAAAGGGGGATACCTAGTCAGTTGTACAGGGAAAGGGGGATACCTAGTCAGTTGTACAGGGAAAGGGGGATACCTAATCAGTTGTACAGGGAAAGGGGGATACCTAATCAGTTGTACAGGGAAAGGGGGATACCTAGTCAGTTGTACAGGGAAAGGGGGATACCTAATCAGTTGTACAGGGAAAGGGGGATACCTAGTCAGTTGTACAGAGAAAGGGGGATACCTAGTCAGTTGTACAGGGAAAGGGGGATACCTAGTCAGTTGTACAGGGAAAGGGGGATACCTAGTCAGTTGTACAGGGAAAGGGGGATACCTAATCAGTTGTACAGGGAAAGGGGGATACCTAGTCAGTTGTAAAGGGAAAGGGGGATACCTAGTCAGTTGTACAAGGAAAGGGGGGATACCTAGTCAGTTGTACAGGGAAAGGGGGAGGATACCTAGTCAGTTGTACAGGGAAAGGGGGATACCTAGTCAGTTGTAAAGGGAAAGGGGGAGATACCTAGTCAGTTGTACAGGGAAAGGGGGATACCTAGTCAGTTGTATATGGAAAGGGGGATACCTTGTCAGTTGTACAGGGAAAGGTGGGGATACCTAGTCAGTTGTACAGGGAAAGGGGGATACCTAGTCAGTTGTACAGGGAAAGGGGGGGATACCTAGTCAGTAGTACAGGGAAAGGGGGATACATAGTCAGTAGTACAGGGAAAGGGGGATACATAGTCAGTAGTACAGGGAAAGGGGGGGATACCTAGTCAGTTGTACATGGAAAGGGGGATACCTAGTCAGTTGTACAGGGAAAGGGGGATACCTAGTCAGTAGTACAGGGAAAGGGGGATACATAGTCAGTAGTACAGGGAAAGGGGGGGTGGGTTCAACAACAAGCAAGACATTCTCCGGCAGGGCCGACATCCCCGTTATTTCTCAAGAGGAAGCGACGCAGGTACAGAGGACAAAGAGCCGGATGCCTCGTCAGGACCCGGAGAAGGCGAGTGGGAAAGCTGCCGTTACCGTCCATACTACTTGCCAACGTGCAATTATTGGACAATAAACTAGACGAGGTACGATCACGTATATCCTACCAACGGGACATTAAAAACTGTAATATCCTATTTATCCTATTTTTCACTAAGATTATTTTGGTAACTAGCTAATAATAGCAATGATAATAATAATACTAGCTTTTAGTTGTGTCTAAGAACAGCCCTTAGCTGTGGAATAATGGCCATATACCACAGACCCTCATGCCTTATTGCTTAAATATAACCTCTGTAAATGCTATGTTTAACTTGAATTTTTACTTTAGATAAAACATTAGAAGTGTGTAGTGAAGGAACAACAGACAAGCATCTGTTTAGAAGCAGCCATATTCGCCTAATGAAAGGTTTGTTTCAGAGGGTTTAAAGTAATTATCAGATCAACGAATCTTCCCAGTGCCTCTGTTTCAAAGGCAGATTTAGGATAAATAATTTACACGGGTCAGTCATTTGCAACTAATATTTAAATTGTTTGAAAAATGTGTAAAATATGTATGTCTCCTACCCAATATATGCAGACAGACCAATAACAGAAAATAAATGATTATTTTCATCCAAAAGAAAGCTTATTTTTAAACCCGTCTGGGGAAAAGACTTCAAGAGATAATGTTTCTCTATTATTTTTTTTTGTGGCTTTTAATCTTTTCCAACCCAAAAGCTCAAAGAACTACTCTCTGTTCAGAACAATGACACGACTTCTAGTTTAGTTTCAACAGCTGTATGTATCTACTGTAGTAGCTATGGTTCACTCCAGACAAAATGCATAGCCAGCATATTACATTGAAAAGCCATTCCAACTCTCATGGAAATTAAAATTAACACATAATGTTCCGTTTCTTTTAACATTGTTTAGAATGACTCAGCCTTTAAAACAAACTCTGATGTTTAACTGTTCGTTCATCGCTTCATACAATGTGAGTTGTGAACAGAGTCAGAGGAGAAGTCAAGCTGGGTTCAACTAATGTGTCTTGAACATGAAGTCTGGGAGGTATAGTCTGGGAGGTGTAGTCTGGGAGGTGTAGTCTGGGAGGTGTAGTCTGGGAGGTGTAGTCTGGGAGGTGTAGTCTGGGACGTGAAGTCTGGGAGGTGTAGTCTGGGAGGTGTAGTCTGGGAGGTGTAGTCTGGGAGGTGTAGTCTGGGAGGTGTAGTCTGGGAGGTGTAGTCTGGGAGGTGAAGTCTGGGAGGTGAAGTCTGGGAGGTGTAGTCTGGGAGGTGAAGTCTGGGAGGTGAAGTCTGGGAGGTGTAGTCTGGGAGGTGAAGTCTGGGAGGTGTAGTCTGGGAGGTGTAGTCTGGGAGGTGAAGTCTGAGAGGTGAAGCATATGCCTGGGAGGTAAAGCCTGGAAGGTGAAGTCTGGGAGGTGAAGTTTGGGAGGTGGAGCCTGGGAGGTGAGTACTAACCAGTTTCGTCTGGTCTGGTATGTGTATTTCAAGAGGTAGAGGGGAGAGAGTACAAACTAGTCTGGTCTGGTCTGTGTTTTATTAAAGAGGTAGAGAGGAGATAGTACTAACCAGTCTGGTCTGGTTAGTATGTTACGTGACATGTGTTAACTTACACTTTGTTAACCTAGCTAGGTTCATTGTTACCCTAGCTAGGTTCATTGGTTCCCTAGCTAGGTTCATTGTTTACCTAGCTAGGTTCATTGGTTCCCTAGCTAGGTTCATTGTTTACCTAGCTAGGTTCATTGGTCCCTAGCTAGGTTCATTGTGTCCCTAGCTAGGTTCATTATTCCCCTAACTAGGTTCATTGTTTCCCTAGCTAGGTTCATTGTTTCCCTAGCTAGGTTCATTGTTTCCCTAGCTAGGTTCATTGTGTCCCTAACTAGGTTCATTGTTTCCCTAGCTAGGTTCATTGTTTCCCTAGCTAGGGTCATTGTTTACCTAGCTAGGTTCATTGTTTCCCTAGCTAGGTTCATTGTTTCCCTAGCTAGGTTCATTGTTTACCTAGCTAGGTTCATTGTTTACCTAGCTAGGTTCATTGTTTCCCTAGCTAGGTTCATTGTTTCCCTAGCTAGGTTCATTGTTTACCTAGCTAGGTTCATTGTTTACCTAGCTAGGTTCATTGTTTACCTAGCTAGGTTCATTGTTTACCTAGCTAGGTTCATTGTTTCCCTAGCTAGGTTCATTGTTTACCTAGCTAGGTTCATTGTTTCCCTAGCCAGGTTAATTGTTTCCCTAGCTAGGTTCATTGTTCACCTAGCTAGGTTCATTGTTTCCCTAGCTAGGTTCATTGTTCACCTAGCTAGGTTCATTGTTTACCTAGTTAGGTTCATTGTTTACCTAGCTAGGTTCATTACAACACCCTTTGAATATGGCCGGTGTCAGTAAACGTCGGCAAAAAGTGTAATGAAATTGTTGCCAGCAGAGCTGGTCAGGCTGTTTTCATGTTATCCAGAGGTATACAAATCATCGGCCAGAGCTTCAAGTGTGCGCTCCGGCAGCGAAACGAGATGGGTGGAGCTAAAGCTTAAGAGGGTGTGAACGATGCTGAATGGGTGTAGACAAAGAAGAGCTCTTCACCAGATACCAAAACATTCAAAGGGCATTTTCTCGAAAGTGAGTTTACAAGTTGACCAACTTTAAAAGCAGAATTACTTTCCAATTGTTCCTAAAATGCAGTGTATGAAATACCATTTTGTAGCTCTGAGTCTCTACTTTTATCCAATGTAAAAAACACAATTTCAAAAGTTAAAAACGCAAAACCGAATCCAGGAGGTGTGTCACAAATGTGTTTATATCTCTCTTAGTGAGCATTTCTCCTTTGCCAAGATAATCCATCCACCTGACAGGTGTGGCATATCAAGAAGATGATTAAACAGCATAAACATTACACAGGTGTACCTTGTGCTGGGGGACAATAAAAGGCCACTCTAAAACACAATTCCACAGATGTCTCAAGTTTTGAGGGAGCATGAAGTTGGCATGCTGACTGCAGGAATGTCCACCAAATCTGTTGCCAGATAATGTGATGTTAATTTCTCTACCATAAGCCGCCTCCAACTTAAAAGAAAAGAAATTGGCAATAGATCCACATCCGACTTGTTCGCCTGCAGGTTTGTCTGGGGGGGGGGGGGGGGGATATCTCTGTCTTTAATAAAGATATTTTGTAAGGAAAAACTCTTCCTGACCCACCCATGGCTGTGCCTCTGGTCATTTGAAATCCATCTCTTAAGGCCGAATGAATATATTGCTATAGACTGGTTTTCTTATGTGAACATCGACTCAATAAAATCTTTAAAAGTGTTGCATGATGCCTTTATATTTTTGTTCAGTGTAAAATGAAGCACAGTATTCAGAGGTACCAAAGGCCTGGGTAACAATGTGAAGCACAGTATTCAGAGGGACCAAAGGCCTGGGTAACAATGTGAAGAACAGTATTCAGAAGGACCAAAGGCCTGGGTAACAATGTGAAGAACAGTATTCAGAGGGACCAAAGGCCTGAGTAACAATGTGAAGAACAGTATTCAGAGGGACCAAAGGCCTGGGTAACAGTGTGAAGAACAGTATTCAGAGGGACCAAAGGCCTGGGTAACAATGTGAAGCACAGTGCTGTTAGTACACAGAAAATGGTTCACCAACACAAGTTTGTTTCAGATCAGCTTTAGATACATTATATGCAAGTAGAAGAGTCTCTCCTGAAGCTTTCCCCTTGGTTTGGGGGCTTCCTTTAAGGGTAGTGCTCCCTTCAGTTATGTCTTGGTAAAACTTGTTGGGGAAGACACCAGTAACAACCAACACATCCTGGTGCTATAGCATGATAGCAGACACCTGACATACTGGTGTTATAGCATGAAAGTAGACACCTGACATACTGGTGTTATAGCATGAAAGGAGACACCTGACATAGTGGTGTTATAGCATGATAGGAGACACCTGACTTACTGGTTTAGAGAACACTGTGAGATATGGGGCTGATTTATTGAAGGTGTCTGTTTGTGTGTATTTGTGCATGCGTGTGTGTGTGTGTGTGTGCTTGTCTGTGGCAGACTGATATATGTGTGTGTCAGTAGGAAAATAAAAAGAGTGGGGATGATGTGATAGTTCCCATTCCACAGAGCCTTCTCTTAGTTTTCTTAGATTTGGGGAGGATGTCAACCAGAGACAACCTACACGGCTGGATCAAACAGAGATCTGTGAAAAGGAGAGGTGTTTATTAACAGAAAAGGAGAGTTGTTTTGGAGAAAAGAGAGGTGTTTTGGAGAAAAGGAGAGGTGTTTTAGGAGAGATGTTTTGGGGAAAAGAAGAGGTGTTTTGGGGAAAAGGGGAGGTGTTTTGGAGAAAGGAGAGGTGTTTTGGAGAAAGGAGAGGTGTTTTGGAGAAAGGAGAGGTGTTTTGGAGAAAGGAGAGGTGTTTTGGAGAAAGGAGAGGTGTTTTAGAGAAAGGAGAGGTGTTTTAGAGAAAGGAGAGGTGTTTTGGGGAAAAGGAGAGGTGTTTTGGGGAAAAGGGGAGGTGTTTTGGAGAAAGGGGAGGTGTTTTGGAGAAAGGGGAGGTGTTTTGGAGAAAGGAGAGGTGTTTTGGAGAAAGGAGAGGTGTTTTGGAGAAAGGAGAGGTGTTTTGGAGAAAGGAGAGGTGTTTTGGAGAAAGGAGAGGTGTTTTGGAGAAAGGAGAGGTGTTTTGGAGAAAGGAGAGGTGTTTTGGAGAAAGGAGAGGTGTTTTGGAGAAAGGAGAGGTGTTTTGGAGAAAGGAGAGGTGTTTTGGAGAAAGGAGAGGTGTTTTGGAGAAAGGAGAGGTGTTTTGGAGAAAGGAGAGGTGTTTTAGAGAAAGGAGAGGTGTTTTGGGGAAAAGGGGAGGGGTTTTGGAGAAAGGAGAGGTGTTTTAGAGAAAGGAGAGGTGTTTTGGGGAAAAGGGGAGGTGTTTTGGAGAAAGGAGAGGTGTTTTGGAGAAAGGAGAGGTGTTTTGGAGAAAGGGGAGGTGTTTTGGAGAAAGGAGAGGTGTTTTGGAGAAAGGAGAGGTGTTTTGGAGAAAGGAGAGGTGTTTTAGAGAAAGGAGAGGTGTTTTGGGGAAAAGGGGAGGTGTTTTGGAGAAAGGAGAGGTGTTTTAGAGAAAGGAGAGGTGTTTTGGGGAAAAGGGGAGGTGTTTTGGAGAAAGGGGAGGTGTTTTGGAGAAAGGGGAGGTGTTTTGGAGAAAGGAGAGGTGTTTTGGAGAAAGGAGAGGTGTTTTGGAGAAAGGAGAGGTGTTTTGGAGAAAGGAGAGGTGTTTTGGAGAAAAGGAGAGGTGTTTTGGAGAAAAGGAGAGGTGTTTTGGAGAAAAGGAGAGGTGTTTTGGAGAAAAGGAGAGGTGTTTTGGAGAAAAAGAGAGGTGTTTTGGAGAAAAGGAGAGGTGTTTTGGAGAAAAGGAGAGGTGTTTTGGAGAAAGGAGAGGTGTTTTGGAGAAAGGAGAGGTGTTTTGGAGAAAGGAGAGGTGTTTTGGAGAAAGGAGAGGTGTTTTGGAGAAAAGGAGAGGTGTTTTGGAGAAAGGAGAGGTGTTTTGGAGAAAGGAGAGGTGTTTTGGAGAAAGGAGAGGTGTTTTGGAGAAAGGAGAGGTGTTTTGGAGAAAGGAGAGGTGTTTTGGAGAAAGGAGAGGTGTTTTGGAGAAAGGAGAGGTGTTTTGGAGAAAGGAGAGGTGTTTTAGAGAAAGGAGAGGTGTTTTAGAGAAAGGAGAGGTGTTTTGGGGAAAAGGGGAGGTGTTTTGGAGAAAGGAGAGGTGTTTTGGAGAAAGGAGAGGTGTTTTAGAGAAAGGAGAGGTGTTTTAGAGAAAGGAGAGGTGTTTTGGGGAAAAGGGGAGGTGTTTTGGAGAAAGGAGAGGTGTTTTAGAGAAAGGAGAGGTGTTTTGGGGAAAAGGGGAGGTGTTTTGGAGAAAGGAGAGGTGTTTTGGAGAAAGGAGAGATGTTTTGGAGAAAGGAGAGGTGTTTTAGAGAAAGGAGAGGTGTTTTGGAGAAAGGAGAGGTGTTTTGGAGAAAGGAGAGGTGTTTTGGAGAAAGGAGAGGTGTTTTGGAGAAAGGAGAGGTGTTTTGGAGAAAGGATAGGTGTTTTAGAGAAAGGAGAGTTGTTTTAGAGAAAGGAGAGGTGTTTTGGAGAAAGGAGAGGTGTTTTGGAGAAAAGGAGAGGTGTTTTGGAGAAAAGGAGAGGTGTTTTGGAGAAAGGAGAGGTGTTTTGGAGAAAGGAGAGGTGTTTTGGAGAAAGGAGAGGTGTTTTGGAGAAAAGGAGAGGTGTTTTAGAAAAAGGAGAGGTGTTTTGGAGAAAGGAGAGGTGTTTTGGAGAAAGGAGAGGTGTTTTGGAGAAAGGAGAGGTGTTTTGGAGAAAGGAGAGGTGTTTTGGAGAAAGGAGAGGTGTTTTGGAGAAAGGAGAGGTGTTTTGGAGAAAGGAGAGGTGCTTTGGAGAAAGGAGAGGTGTTTTGGAGAAAGGAGAGGTGTTTTGGAGAAAGGAGAGGTGTTTTGGAGAAAGGAGAGGTGTTTTGGAGAAAAGGAGAGGTGTTTTGGAGAAAGGAGAGGTGTTTTGGAGAAAGGAGAGGTGTTTTGGAGAAAGGAGAGGTGTTTTGGAGAAAGGAGAGGTGTTTTGGAGAAAAGAGAGGTGTTTTGGAGAAAGGAGAGGTGTTTTGGAGAAAGGAGAGGTGTTTTGGAGAAAGGAGAGGTGTTTTGGAGAAAAGGAGAGGTGTTTTGGAGAAAGGAGAGGTGTTTTGGAGAAAGGAGAGGTGTTTTTGAGAAAGGAGAGGTGTTTTGGAGAAAAGGAGAGGTGTTTTGGAGAAAAGGAGAGGTGTTTTGGAGAAAGGAGAGGTGTTTTGGAGAAAAGGAGAGGTGTTTTGGAGAAAAGGAGAGGTGTTTTGGAGAAAAGGAGAGGTGTTTTGGAGAAAGGAGAGGTGTTTTGGAGAAAGGAGAGGTGTTTTGGAGAAAGGAGAGGTGTTTTGGAGAAAAGGAGAGGTGTTTTAGAAAAAGGAGAGGTGTTTTGGAGAAAGGAGAGGTGTTTTAGAGAAAGGAGAGGTGTTTTGGAGAAAGGAGAGGTGTTTTGGAGAAAGGAGAGGTGTTTTGGAGAAAGGAGAGGTGTTTTGGAGAAAGGAGAGGTGTTTTGGAGAAAGGAGAGGTGTTTTGGAGAAAGGAGAGGTGTTTTGGAGAAAGGAGAGGTGCTTTGGAGAAAGGAGAGATGTTTTGGAGAAAGGAGAGGTGTTTTGGAGAAAGGAGAGGTGTTTTGGAGAAAGGAGAGGTGTTTTGGAGAAAGGAGAGGTGTTTTGGAGAAAGGAGAGGTGTTTTGGAGAAAGGAGAGGTGTTTTGGAGAAAGGAGAGGTGTTTTGGAGAAAGGAGAGGTGTTTTGGAGAAAGGAGAGGTGTTTTGGAGAAAGGAGAGGTGTTTTGGAGAAAAGGAGAGGTGTTTTGGAGAAAGGAGAGGTGTTTTGGAGAAAAGAGAGGTGTTTTGGAGAAAAGAGAGGTGTTTTGGAGAAAGGAGAGGTGTTTTGGAGAAAGGAGAGGTGTTTTGGAGAAAGGAGAGGTGTTTTGGAGAAAGGAGAGGTGTTTTTGAGAAAGGAGAGGTGTTTTGGAGAAAAGGAGAGGTGTTTTGGAGAAAAGGAGAGGTGTTTTGGAGAAAGGAGAGGTGTTTTGGAGAGAGGCGTTTTGGAGAAAGGAGAGGTGTTTTGGAGAAAGGAGAGGTGTTTTGGAGAAAGGAGAGGTGTTTTGGAGAAAGGGACAGGTGTTTTGGAGAAAGGAGAGGTGTTTTGGAGAAGAATAGCAGCTGTGTGCTTTATCAGAGCCACATGGTTCTCTGAAATTAAACAATGAGGATATAAGAAAAACATCAAAAACATGATCTGTCTCCAAATGACGTGGACACGAAATGAAAAGATGTGAAAAGAATATCTGAACAAGACGCCCTGATTTAAAAGATCTGGACAAGACACCCTGATTTAAAAGATCTGGACAAGACACCCTGATTTAAAAGATCTGGACAAGACACCCTGATTTAAAAGATCTGGACAAGACACCCTGATTTAAAAGATCTGGACAAGACACCCTGATTTAAAAGATCTGGACAAGACACCCTGATTTAAAAGATCTGGACAAGACACCCTGATTTAAAAGATCTGGACAAGACACCCTGATTTAAAAGATCTGGACAAGACACCCTGATTTAAAAGATCTGGACAAGACACCCTGATTTAAAAGATCTGGACAAGACACCCTGATTTAAAAGATCTGGACAAGACACCCTGATTTAAAAGATCTGGACAAGACACCCTGATTTAAAAGATCTGGACAAGACACCCTGATTTAAAAGATCTGGACAAGACACCCTGATTTAAAAGATCTGGACAAGACACCCTGATTTAAAAGATCTGGACAAGACACCCTGATTTAAAAGATCTGGACAAGACACCCTGATTTAAAAGATCTGGACAAGACACCCTGATTTAAAAGATCTGGACAAGACACCCTGATTTAAAAGATCTGGACAAGACACCCTGATTTAAAAGATCTGGACAAGACACCCTGATTTAAAAGATCTGGACAAGACACCCTGATTTAAAAGATCTGGACAAGACACCCTGATTTAAAAGATCTGGACAAGACACCCTGATTTAAAAGATCTGGACAAGACACCCTGATTTAAAAGATCTGGACAAGACACCCTGATTTAAAAGATCTGGACAAGACACCCTGATTTAAAAGATCTGGACAAGACACCCTGATTTAAAAGATCTGGACAAGACACCCTGATTTAAAAGATCTGGACAAGACACCCTGATTTAAAAGATCTGGACAAGACACCCTGATTTAAAAGATCTGGACAAGACACCCTGATTTAAAAGATCTGGACAAGACACCCTGATTTAAAAGATCTGGACAAGACACCCTGATTTAAAAGATCTGGACAAGACACCCTGATTTAAAAGATCTGGACAAGACACCCTGATTTAAAAGATCTGGACAAGACACCCTGATTTAAAAGATCTGGACAAGACACCCTGATTTAAAAGGCACCTTCATTTAAAATCAAAAACCGATTTGTGAATGCTTTTTAGCAAAACAGTGACTTGGTTTGTTAAAACAGTGACTACTGGGAAGTTTGTTAAAAAAGTGACTACTGGGAGGATTGCTAAAACAGTGACTAATGGGAGGTTTGTTAAAACAGTGACTACTGGGAGGTTTGTTAAAACAGTGACTACTGGGAAGTTTGTTAAAACAATGACCACTGGGGGGGTTTAAGAAAATGACCACTGGGAGGATTGTTAAAACAGTGACTACTAGGGGGTTTGTTAAAACAGGAGACTACTGGGAGGATTGTTAAAACAGTGAAAAAAGTGAATGCGACTGGGAGACTGAAACAGCTGATATAAATAAATATATATATACACTGCTCAAAAAAATAAAGCGAACACTTAAACAACACAATGTAACTCCAAGTCAATCACACTTCTGTGAAATCAAACTGGCCGCTTAGGAAGCAACACTGATTGACAATACATTTCACATGCTGTTGTGCAAATGGAATAGACAAAAGGTGGAAATTATAGGAATTATTGCCAGCAGCATACCACCCTGCATACCACTGCTGGCTTGCTTCTGAAGCTAAGCAGGGTTGGTCCTGGTCAGTCCCTGGATGGGAGACCAGATGCTGCTGGAAGTGGTGTTGGGGGGCCAGTAGGAGGCACTCTTCCTCTGGTCTAAAAAATATCCCAATGCCCCAGGGTAGTGATTGGGGACACTGTCCTGTATAGGGTGCCGTCTTTCGGATGGGACGTTAAACGGGTGTCCTGACTCTCTGAGGTCATTAAAGATCCCATGGCACTTATCGTAAGAGTAGGGGTGTTAACCCCGGTGTCCTGGCTAAATTCCCAATCTGGCCCTCAAACCATCATGGTCACCTAATAATCCCCAGTTTACAATTGACTCATTTATCCCCCTCCTCTCCCCTATAACTATTCCCCAGGTCGTTGCTGCAAATGAGAACGTGTTCTCAGTCAACTTACCTGGTAAAATAACGGTAAAATAAATAAATAAATAAAATAGGCAATTAGCAAGACACCCCCAATAAAGGAGTGGTTCTGCAGGTGGTGACCACAGACCACTTCTCAGTTCCTATGCTTCCTGGCTGATGTTTTGGTCACTTTTGAATGCTGGCGGTGCTTTCACTCTAGTGGTAGCATGAGTCGGAGTCTACAACCCACACAAGTGGCTCAGGTAGTGCAGCTCATCCAGGATGGCACATCAATGCGAGCTGTGGCAAGAAGGTTTACTGTGTCTGTCAGCATAGTGTCCAGAGCATGGAGGCGCTACAAGGAGACAGGCCAGTACATCAGGAGACGTGGAGGAGGCCATAGGAGGGCAACAACCCAGCAGCTGGACCACTACCTCCGCCTTTGTGCAAGGAGGAGCACTGCCAGAGCCCTGCAAAATGACCTCCAGCAGGCTTCCTAAGTGGACAGTTTGATTTCACAGAAGTGTAATTGACTTGGAGTTACATTGTGCTGTTTAAGTGTTCCCTTTATTTTCTTGAGCAGTGTATATATAACTCAGCAAAAAAATAAACGTCCTCTCACTGTCAACTGCATTTATTTTCAGCAAACTTAACATGTGTAAATATTTGTATGAACATAAGATTCAACAACTGAGACATAAACGGAACAAGTTCCACAGACGTGTGACTAACAGAAATTGAATAATGCGTCCCTGAACAAAGGGGGGAGGTCAAAATCAAAAGTAACAGTCAGTATCTGGTGTGGCCACCAGCTGCATTAAGTACTGCAGTGAAACTCCTCCTCATGGACTGCACCAGATTTGCCAGTTCTTGCTGTGAGATGTTACCCCACTCTACCACCAAGGCACCTGCAAGATCCTGGACATTTCTGGGGGGAATGGCCCTAGCCCTCACCCTTCGATCCAACAGGTCCCAGACGTGCTCAATGGGATTGAGATACGGGCTCTTCACTGGCCATGGCAGAACACTGACATTCCTGTCTTGCAGGAAATCACACACAGAACGAGCAGTATGGCTGGTGGCATTGTCATGCTGGAGGGTCATGTCAGGATGAGCCTGCAGGAAGGGTACCACATGAGGGAGGAGGATGTGTTCCCTGTAAAGCACAGCTTTGAGATTGCCTGCAATGACAACAAGCTCAGTCCGATGATGCTGTGACACGCCGCCCCAGACCATGACGGACCCTCCACCTCCAAATCGATCCCGCTCCAGAGTACAGGCCTCGGTGAAACGCTCATTCCTTTGAAGAGCACTTTTTGCCAGTCCTGTCTGGTCCAACGACGGTGGGTTTTGTGCCCATAGGCAACGTTGTTGCCGGTGATGTCTGGTGAGGACCTGCCTTACAACAGGCCTACAAGCCCTCAGTCCAGCCTCTCTCAGCCTATTGCGGACAGTCTGAGCACTGATGGAGGGATTGTGCGTTCCTTGTGTAACTCAGGCAGTTGTTGTTGCCACCCTGTACCTGTCCCGCAGGTGTGATGTTCGGATGTTCTGATCCTGTGCAGGTGTTGTTACACGTGATCTGCCACTTTAAGGACAATCAGTTGTCCGTTCTGTCTCCCTGTAGCGCTGTCTTAGGCATCTCACAGTACGGAAATTTTTATGGAATATCTAGATAGTCGTACAGAGGCCCATTATCAGCAACCATCGCTCCTGTGTTACAATGGACCCTTCTGTTAGCTAATCGAAGTTTATCATTTAAAAATGCTATTTGATCATTAGAAAACAATTTTGACCTGGCATCCTTTCACTCCCTCCTCTCTACATTTTCCTCTTCTGTCTCTGCTGCTAAAGCCACTTTCTACCACTCTAAATTCCAAGCATCTGCCTCTAACCCTAGGAAGCTCTTTGCCACCTTCTCCTCCCTCCTGAATCCTCCTCCCCCTCCCCCCCCTCCTCCCTCTCTGCAGACGACTTCGTCAACCATTTTGAAAAGAAGGTCGACGACATCCGATCCTCGTTTGCTAAGTCAAACGACACCGCTGGTTCTGCTCACACTGCCCTACCCTGTGCTTTGACCTCTTTCTCCCCTCTCTCTCCAGATGAAATCTCGCGTCTTGTGACGGCCGGCCGCCCAACAACCTGCCCGCTTGACCCTATCCCCTCCTCTCTTCTCCAGACCATTTCCGGAGACCTTCTCCCTTACCTCACCTCGCTCATCAACTCATCCTTGACCGCTGGCTACGTCCCTTCCGTCTTCAAGAGAGCGAGAGTTGCACCCCTTCTGAAAAAACCTACACTCGATCCCTCCGATGTCAACAACTACAGACCAGTATCCCTTCTTTCTTTTCTCTCCAAAACTCTTGAACGTGCCGTCCTTGGCCAGCTCTCCTGCTATCTCTCTCAGAATGACCTTCTTGATCCAAATCAGTCAGGTTTCAAGACTAGTCACTCAACTGAGACTGCTCTTCTCTGTATCACGGAGGCGCTCCGCACTGCTAAAGCTAACTCTCTCTCCTCTGCTCTCATCCTTCTAGACCTATCGGCTGCCTTCGATACTGTGAACCATCAGATCCTCCTCTCCACCCTCTCCGAGTTGGGCATCTCCGGCGCGGCCCACGCTTGGATTGCGTCCTACCTGACAGGTCGCTCCTACCAGGTGGCGTGGCGAGAATCTGTCTCCTCACCACGCGCTCTCACCACTGGTGTCCCCCAGGGCTCTGTTCTAGGCCCTCTCCTATTCTCGCTATACACCAAGTCACTTGGCTCTGTCATAACCTCACATGGTCTCTCCTATCATTGCTATGCAGACGACACACAATTAATCTTCTCCTTTCCCCCTTCTGATGACCAGGTGGCGAATCGCATCTCTGCGTGTCTGGCAGACATATCAGTGTGGATGACGGATCACCACCTCAAGCTGAACCTCGGCAAGACGGAGCTGCTCTTCCTCCCGGGGAAGGACTGCCCGTTCCATGATCTCGCCATCACGGTTGACAACTCCATTGTGTCCTCCTCCCAGAGCGCTAAGAACCTTGGCGTGATCCTGGACAACACCCTGTCGTTCTCAGCTAACATCAAGGCGGTGGCCCGTTCCTGTAGGTTCATGCTCTACAACATCCGCAGAGTACGACCCTGCCTCACACAGGAAGCGGCGCAGGTCCTAATCCAGGCACTTGTCATCTCCCGTCTGGATTACTGCAACTCGCTGTTGGCTGGGCTCCCTGCCTGTGCCATCAAACCCCTACAACTCATCCAGAACGCCGCAGCCCGTCTGGTGTTCAACCTTCCCAAGTTCTCTCACGTCACCCCGCTCCTCTGCTCTCTCCACTGGCTTCCAGTTGAAGCTCGCATCCGCTACAAGACCATGGTGCTTGCCTACGGAGCTGTGAGGGGAACGGCACCTCAGTACCTTCAGGCTCTGATCAGGCCCTACACCCAAACAAGGGCACTGCGTTCATCCACCTCTGGCCTGCTCGCCTCCCTACCACTGAGGAAGTACAGTTCCCGCTCAGCCCAGTCAAAACTGTTCGCTGCTCTGGCACCCCAATGGTGGAACAAACTCCCTCACGACGCCAGGACAGCGGAGTCAATCACCACCTTCCGTAGACACCTGAAACCCCACCTCTTCAAGGAATACCTAGGATAAAGCAATCCTTCTGCCCCCCCCCCCCCCCCTTAAAAGATTTAGATGCACTATTGTAAAGTGGCTGTTCCACTGGATGTCATAAGGTGAATGCACCAATTTGTAAGTCGCTCTGGATAAGAGCGTCTGCTAAATGACTTAAATGTAAATGTAAATGTAAATACAGCACGTTTAGTAAGGGTCTTATTAAACCAGTCCTTTCTGCTGTGTCCCAGGAGAGGAGGAATATCACCTGATCTGAACCTGGAGGCGTCTGCTACTATACAGCCTCCACACACTCACACACACACACACACACACACACCACACACTCACACACACACACACACACACACACCACACACTCACACACACACACACACACACACACACACACACACACACACACACACACACACACACACACACACCACACACACACCACACATACCACGCAAACTCACACACACATACCACACACCACACACACATACCACACACCACACACTCACACACCATACACACTCACACACACACACCACACATACCACGCACACTCACACACACATACCACACACCCCACACACACACCACACACTCACACACCATACACACTCACACACACACACACACACACACACACACACACCACACATACCACGCACACACCACACATACCACACACAATCACACACACACACACACCCCACACACACACACCACACACTCACACACCATACACACTCACACACACACACACACACCACACACACCACGCACACTCACACACACATACCACACACCACACACACATACCACACACCACACACACATACCAAACACACTCACACACACACACACACACACACACATATGCCATAGCCTCACCCCAATCAGTGCTTGACAAAAGAAGCCCTGCCATGTAGTCAACTAGCAACTACCTGAACCAGTCTAACACTGATCCCTGTCCGTACAGTCAACTAGCTGAACCAGTCTGTAACACTGATCCCTGTCCGTACAGTCAACTAGCTGAACCAGTCTGTAACACTGATCCCTGTCCGTACAGTCAACTACCTGAACCAGTCTGTAACACTGATCCCTGTCCGTACAATCAACTAGCTGAACCAGTCTGTAACACTGATCCCTGTCCGTACAGTCAACTAGCTGAACCAGTCTAACACTGATCCCTGTCCGTACAGTCGACTAGCTGAACCAGTCTGTAACACTGATCCCTGTCCGTACAGTCAACTAGCTGAACCAGTCTGTAACACTGATCCCTGTCCGTACATTCAACTAGCTGAACCAGTCTGTAACACACACATCCTCTGATCCCTGTCCGTACAGTCAACTAGCTGAACCAGTCTGTACCAGTCAGCAGGAAGTTGATGTGTGCTATGTGTCTGGGACGGGATAGCTGACACCTGCCATTGTTGGTTTCAATTTTTTTTAATGCACTGGCACAGTTCTCTGACAACCTTGTCCGATGTGTGACTGTTATGTTATTCTGTGTTATTTTGTTTAAAGTGTTCCCTTTAGGTGATTGATACTTGGTCAGACGTTCTACTATAAGGTTAAACACCTGGTTTTCTATCCATGTCTAAAATACACACGGTCATTGTAGGTAAAACTATTAATCTCAGAGGAGTTCCTGAAACACCTGTGTGTGTGTGTGTGTGTGTGTGTGTGTGTGTGTGTGTGTGTGTGTGTGTGTGTGTGTGTGTGTGTGTGTGTGTGTGTGTGTGTAGGTGTGTAGGTGTGTAGGTGTGTGTGTGTGTGTGTGTGTGTGTGTGTGTAGGTGTGTAGGTGTGTAGGTGTGTGTGTGTAGGTGTGTGTGTGTGTGTGTGTGTGTGTGTGTGTGTGTGTGTGTGTGTGTGTGTGTGTGTGTGTAGGTGTGTGTGTGTGTAGGTGTGTGTGTGTGTGTGTGTGTGTGTGTGTGTGTGTGTGTGTGTAGGTGTGTGTGTGTGTGTGTGTGTGTGTGTGTGTGTGTGTGTGTGTGTGTGTGTGTGTGTGTGTGTGTGTGTGTGTGTGTGTGTGTGTGTGTGTGTGTGTGTGTGTGTGTGTGTGTGTGTGTGTGTGTGTGTAGGTGTGTGTGTGTGTGTGTAGGTGTGTGTGTGTGTGTGTGTGTGTGTGTGTGTGTAGGTGTGTGTGTGTGTGTGTGTGTGTGTGTGTGTGTGTGTGTGTGTGTGTGTGTGTGTGTGTGTGTGTGTGGTGTGTGTGTGTGTGTGTAGGTGTGTGTGTGTGTGTGTAGGTGTGTGTGTGTGTGTGTGTGTGTGTGTGTGTGTGTGTGTAGGTGTGTGTGTGTGTGTGTGTGTGTGTGTGTGTGTGTGTGTGTGTGTGTGTGTGTGTGTGTGTGTGTGTGTGTGTGTGTGTGTGTGTGTGTGTGTGTGTGTGCGTGCGTGCGTGCGTGCGTGTGTGTGTGCGTTTGTGCGTGACAGCTCTATCATATCCCAACCACATTATTACAGCATTCAACAGCACGTTACCTTGTAGAGTGAGTTATCGTGTATCTTCTTCTTCCCGTGAAGACACGCTGAGGAGAGGAAAGGGCCGGGCGCTTTGATTCACTAAGGATTTCCTGTCAGGAAAGAGGATGAGGAGGATGAGGAGGATGAAGAAGGAGAGGAAATGTACGAGTTCATTTGCTGACACAGACTTTACTTCCTCTTTGTTCCCCGTCTCCTGATTAATGGTCGAGTCCCTCCGTCCTCTGACAGCACTGCCCACCGAAAACCTCCAGAGAGGAGACCGGCCGCCAATTACCTTCCTCAATAACGTCCGCTCGATGGCTGAGTGACAGGTCCACCCCCCCCGGGCCCTGAGAGACTCAGGGAGGTCCACTATTAAAGCCAGGAGTTCCTGCGTCTCACTATCTCTCTCAATTCAATTTAAATTACTTTATTGGCTTGAGAAACATACGTTGCCAAAGCAAGTGAATTAGATGTAATACCCTTATTAAAACCAAGTAGAGAGTTTATTTGTTATAATTAATTGGTATTTGATTTAAACGGTGATTGAATTGCTCCTGTAACGGCTGTCGCTCTCCTCATCCTCGGACGAGGAGAGGAGAGAAGGATCATCAGACCAAAATGCAGCTTGAGGGAAATAAGCCATCTTTTTATTTGGAAAAAACTGATGGCAACACGAATAACAAAAACACTTTCACAAATACAAAACAAGAAAACGACGTAGAACGAAACCTGAACATAAACTTACATAACTGAAACGTAAACTCACGAACAGGAAACAGACGACATCGAAACGAAAACGAACAGCCAAACAGTCCCGTATGGTAAATACATGCAACGACACAGGAGACAATCACCCACAAACAAACAGTGAGAACGCCCTACCTAAATATGACTCTTAATTAGAGGAAAACGCAAACCACCTGCCTCTAATCAAGAGCCATACCAGGCAACCCAAAACCAACATAGAAACAGATAACATAGACTGCCCACCCAAAACACATGCCCTGACCATAAACACATAAAAAACAACATAAAACAGGTCAGGACCGTTACAGAACCCCCCCCTCAAGGTGCGAACGCCGGGCGCACCAGCACAAAGTCCAGGGGAGGGTCTGGGTGGGCAGTTGACCACGGTGGTGGCTCCGGCTCAGGACGCTGTCCCCACACCACCATAGTCACTCCCTGCTTCTGTCTTCCCCTCCCAATGACCACCCTAAAACTCACATCCCCTAAATAAACGGCCAGCACCAGGAGAAGGGGCAGCACTGGGACAAGGGGCAGCACCGGGACAAGGGGCAGCACCGGGACAAGGGGCAGCACCGGGACAAGGGGCAGCACCGGGACAAGGGGCAGCACCGGGACAAGGGGCAGCACCGGGACAAGGGGCAGCACCGGAACAAGGGGCAGCACCGGGATAAGGGGCAACACCGGGACAAGGGGCAACACCGGGACAAGGGGCAGGTCCCGGCTGATATACTCTGGCAGATCCTGTCTGGTTGGCGGCTCTGGCAGATCCTGTCTGGCTGACGGCTCTAGCGGCTCCTGTCTGGCTGACGGCTCTAGCGGCTCCTGTCTGGCGAATGGCTCTGTAGGCTCATGGCAGACGGGCGGCTTTGCAGGCTCATGGCAGACGGGCGGCTTTGCAGGCTCCTGGCAGACGGATGGCTCAGACGGCGCTGGGGAGACGGATGGCTCAGATTGCGCTGGGGAGACGGATGGCTCAGATGGCGCTGGGGAGACGGATGGCTCAGATGGCGCTGGGGAGACGGATGGCTCAGATGGCGCTGGGGAGACGGATGGCTCTGGCCGGATACGGCGCACTGTAGACCTGGTACGTGGTGCCGGAACTGGAGGCACCGGGCTAAGGATAAGCACCTTCCTACTAGTGCGGGGAGCAGGGACAGGGCACACTGCATTCTCAAAGCCCACTCTATACCTGATGCGAGGTACCGGCACTGGTGACACCGGGCTGAGGACAAGCACATCAGGATTAGTAGGGGGAGAAGATAGTGTGTTCAGGGCTCTGGAGACGCACAGGTGGCTTAGTGCGTGGTGCCGGAACTGGAGGCACCGGGCTAGATACACGCACTACAGAGAGAGTGCGTGGAGGAAGAACTGGGCTCAGGAGACGCACTGATAGCCTAGTGCGTAGTGTAGGCACTGTAGGTACTAGGCTGGGGCGGGGAGGTGGCACCGGAAATACCGGACCGTGGAGACGTACTGGCACTCTTGAGCATTGAGCCCGCCCAACCTTACCTGGTTGAATGCTCCCGGTCGCCCGACCAGTGCGGGGAGGTGGAATAACCCGCACCGGCCTATGTAGGCGAACCGGGGAAACCATGCGTAAGGCCGGTGCCAAACGGCCCGAGGAGACGCACTGGAGACCAGACGCGTTGAGCCGGCCTCATGACACCTGGCTCAATACTCAATCTAGCCCTACCAGTGCGGGGAGGTGGAATAACCCGCACTGGGCTATGCACTCGTACAGGAGACACCGTGCGCTCTACTGCGTAACACGACGCCTGCCCGTACTCCCGCTCTCCACGGTAAGCCTGAGAAGTGGGCGCAGGTCTCCTACCTGCCCTTGGCCCACTACCTCCTAGCCCCCCCCCCAAGAAATTTTTGGGAATTACTTACGGGCTTTTTGGGCTTCCGTGCCAGACGCGTTCCCTCATAGCTCCTGTTCCTCTCTCCGGTAGCCTCTGCTCTCCCCAGTGCCTCCAGCTGCTCCCCTGGCTTTTCGGGCTTCCAGCCACGTCTCCTTGCTGCCTCTTCATATCTCCGCCTCTCTGCCTTTGCTGCCTCCAGCTCAGCTTTAGGGCGGCGATATTCTCCTGGTTGAGTCCATGGTCCCTTTCCATCCAATATTTCCTCCCATGTCCATGAGTCCTGGTTTACCTGTCCCTTACTCCATTGAGTTTTCCCTTGCCGCTTGGTCTTAGCGTGGTGGGTGATTCTGTAACGGCTGTCGCTCTCCTCATCCTCGGACGAGGAGAGGAGAGAAGGATCATCAGACCAAAATGCAGCTTGAGGGAAATAAGCCATCTTTTTATTTGGAAAAAACTGATGGCAACACGAATAACAAAAACACTTTCACAAATACAAAACAAGAAAACGACGTAGAACGAAACCTGAACATGAACTTACATAACTGAAACGTAAACTCACGAACAGGAAACAGACGACATCGAAACGAAAACGAACAGCCAAACAGTCCCGTAAGGTAAATACATGCAACGACACAGGAGACAATCACCCACAAACAAACAGTGAGAACGCCCTACCTAAATATGACTCTTAATTAGAGGAAAACGCAAACCACCTGCCTCTAATCAAGAGCCATACCAGGCAACCCAAAACCAACATAGAAACAGATAACATAGACTGCCCACCCAAAACACATGCCCTGACCATAAACACATAAAAAATAACATAAAACAGGTCAGGACCGTTACAGCTCCTGAATTGCAATGTTGTTCATGTATTTATTTTGAAGGAATATTTCTTTAATGTATAAGGGAATAAGGGTTGGTTTACTTTTACTTTTTAAGTTTAAGTTTTGACCAATAAGGTAGCTTGTTAAAGCTGTGGCAAATGGGAAAGTTGACCCGGTTAACCTGTCTAGGATCAGCGTGGCGCTAGCGGCACACCCCCCCCCCCCCCCACTGAAAAACCAGTGCCGCGAAATTCAAAAAAAATATTTTTTTTAAATATTTAACTTTCACACATTAAAGTCCAATACAGCTAATGAAAGACACAGATCTTGTGAATCCAGTCAACATTTCCGATTTTTAAAATGTTTTACAGGGAAGACACAATATGTAAAGATGTACATCTATTACCTAAAAACACATTAGCATCATCCACCATCTTTTATTTGTCCACCAACACCAGTAGCCATCACCAATTCGGCTAAACTAAGATATTTATAGCCCCTAACCAACAAAAAAACTCATTAGATGACAGTCTGATAACATATTTATGGTATGGGATAGGTTTTGTTAGAAAAAAGTGCATATTTCAGGTAGATGGCATAGTTTACAATTGCACCCACCATCACAAATGGACTAGAATAATTACAATGAGCAACGTGTTTACCTAACTACTAATCATCAAACATTTCGTAAAAATACACAGCATACACGAATCGAAAGACACAGATCCTGTGAATACAGACAATATTTCAGATTTTCTAAGTGTCTTACAGCGAAAACACAATAAATCGTTATATTAGCTTAGCACATAGCAATTAGCAGCCCAGCATTGATTCTAGCCAAAGTGAGCGATAAAAGTCAACATCGCCAAAAGATATTAATTTTTTCACTTCTCAGAATTCTTCCGATGACACTCCTGTAACATCACATTACAACATGCATATACAGTTTGATCGAAAATGTTTATATTTAGCCACCAAAATCATGGTTAGACAATGTGAAATGTAGACAGGCTGGTCAGAAAATGTCCTTGCGCCACTTAGACAGTGATCTACTCTTATACATAAATACTCATAAACGTGACTAAAAAATATAGGGTGGACAGGGATTGATAGACAATTTAATTCTTAATACAATTGCGTTATTACATTTTTTAATTTATCCTTACTTTTCAATACAGTTTGCGCCAAGCGAAGCTACGTCAAAAAACATGGCGTCCTAAGCCACTAAAATGTTTCGACAGAAACACGATTTATCATAATAAAAATGTCCTACCTTGAGCTGTTCTTCCATCAGTATCTTGGGCAAAGGATCCTTTCTTGGGAGAAATCGTCTTTTGGTGGAAAGCTGTCCTCTTGCCATGTGGAAATGTCAACTGCGTTCGGGATGAACTGAAAAGCGTGCCCAACTTTTCACATCGTTGCAAAAATAAATGTCCCAAAATCGCACTAAACGGATATAAATTGCTATAAAACACTTTAAATTAACTACCTTATGATGTTTTTAACTCCTATAACGAGTGAAAAGATGACCGGAGAAATATAACAGGCTAAACTAACGCTTGGAACAGGTGCGCGCCGGGGTCCTCTAGGCTCATGACGCAGCTCCCAAAGAATGACTAGCTTCAGGGTTTTTTGATTTGTAGGGCCTGTGAACGCGCAATCGACCCCGTTGGAATCGTCATCACGTAAAGGCATCCAGGGGAAGACGTAAGAAGTGTCCGTATAGTCATAGCAACGACAGTGCCCTTTTAAATGACTTCAGAAGAGTGGCCAACATTTCTCAAATCTGACTCCATGTCAGGGAAATTGCTGTAGAATGGGCTCTGTTCCACTTAGAGACAAAATTTCAACTCCTATAGAAACTATAGACTGTTTTCTATCCAATAATAATAATAATATGCATATTGTACGATCAAGGATTTTGTGGGAAGCCGTTTAAAAAATTAGCCACATTAGCATAAATAGTCTAAACAGCGCCCCCATCCCCAACAGGTTAACGGGAGGCCTGGGAAAGAGGGCCGTTATCAGTGTTGAGGAAAAACGATAAAAGAAGACAATAAAAATAGAACAGATCCCATACCTACCGAGTTTTGAAAGGAAATACTGATTTGATTTTCTAAGAGAGTTATTATTATTTCGTTAAGCAAGAGAGACAGAAGCTACCCTCTCGTCGTGGAGCTATTTGACAGCCTCGGGGTTAGCCTAGCATCATGTGACACCCGGAGAGAATTACTTGTGGAAAATTAGCGAGTTCATGTTCCCGTTGCTGCTAAGGAGTACTGTCGACATTGATAGCTGTGCTTGCTGTGGATCTTGAGAGGAAACCTGCACGGAACTGCTATTCCACGCTTAGGAAATATCTACGAGTAGTGAGGAACCACAACGGTGGGGTGATTCGGGACTTTATGTGTGTCGTCATTTTTTTTAATTGTTTTTTTTATTATTTTTTTTTATGCCCTTTTCTCCCCAATTTTCGTGGTATCCAATCGCTAGTAATTACTATCTTGTCTCATTGCTACAACTCCCGTACGGGCTCGGGAGAGACGAAGGTCGAAAGCCACGCGTCCTCCAAAGCACAACCCAACCAAGCCGCACTGCTTCTTAACACAGCGCGCCTCCAACCCGGAAACCAGCCGTACCAATGTGTCGGAGGAAACACCATGTTCCTGGCCCCCTTGGTTAGCGCGCATTGCGCCCGGCCCGCCACAGGAGTCACTGGAGCGCGATGAGACAAGGATATCCCTACCGGCCAAACCCTCCCTAACACGGACGACGCTAAGCCAATTGTGCGTCGCCCCACGGACCTCCCGGTCGCGGCCGGCTGTGACAGAGCCTGGGCGCGAACCCAGAGACTCTGGCCACCCGGGAGGCCCATGTGTCGTCATTTTTGAGCGCCAACGTGCGCCAACGGGTCTAAGCAAGCTTGCCAGTAAGATGGATCTGTGTTGTGTATGACTCATTGGGGTTTATTATTATTATTATATTATTATTTTCATTTATTTGAATGTGGTACGTTGAGAATGTGATAACTGTACACATCTTGATGTAACGTCTTGACCTTAGAGATCCTTTTTAGGTCTCTATTTTGGTTTGGTCAGGGCGTGAGTTGGGGTGGGCATTCTATGTCTGGTGTTCTATGTTTTCTATTTCTGTGTGTTTGCCCGGGTGTGGTTCTCAATCAGAGGCAGCTGTCTATCGTTGTCTCTGATTGAGAACCATACTTAGGTAGCCTTTTCCCACCGGTGTTTTGTGGGTAGTTGTTTTCTATTTTGTGTTGCTGCACCAGACAGGACTGTTTCTTTTCGTTCACTCTCTTTGTTATTTTTGTTGTTTCAGTGTTCAGGTTATTTTATTAAATTATAACGAACACTTACCACGCTGCATTTTGGTCCCCTTCTTTCCAGGACGATCGTTACACTTGAACCTTATGTCTGTTTGCGTTGGTGGAGTCATTTGCTGTTTCAGTTTCATTTTTAAAAAAATTCGGGAAAGCATATCTTTATATAATATTAAAACACCTCCAATCATTCTATCTGATGGTAATCCCCTAGTTCGTCATCACCCTAGATAGTTTACAATAGAGATTCTTATTGGAGGTATCCTTCTCACCTAACATCCCAGATACTCCGTGTAAGGTAATATCGTGAGAGTCAGATTCAAGCCTGGTGAGAGGGTTACGTAGATAATAAACAAAAGTGAAATAAACAATCAGAAATTAACAGTAAACAATATATTCACAAAAGTTGAGAGACATTTCAAAAGTTATATTATGTATATATTTGAAGTAATTATGCGTTGTTTTTACAATGTTGTTTGTTCTTCACTGGTTGCCCTTTTCTTGTGGCAACAGGTCACAAATATTGCTTCTGTGGTGGCACACTGTGATATGTCACCAAGTAGATATAGGTGAAATACCACGGACACGTGCAGACACACACACACACATGCTACAGCCATACCCCGATCAGTTTATTAAAATTGGATTTGTTTTTTCTTTGTGGGTCTGTGTAATCTGAGGGAAATATGTGTCTCTAATATGGTCATACATTTGGTAAGAGGTTAGAAAGTGCAGCTCAGATTCCACATAATTTTGTGGGCAGTGAGCACATAGCCTGTCTTCTCTTGAGAGCCAGGTCTGCCTACGGTGGCCTCTCTCAATAGCAAGGCTATGCTCACTGAGTCTGTACATAGTCAAAGCTTTCCTTAAGTTTGGGTCAGTCACAGTGGTCAGGTATTCTGCCACTGTGTACTCTCTGTTTAGGGTCAGTCACAGTGGTCAGGTATTCTGCCACTGTGTACTCTCTGTTTAGGGTCAGTCACAGTGGTCAGGTATTCTGCCACTGTGTACTCTCTGTTTAGGGTCAGTCACAGTGGTCAGGTATTCTGCCACTGTGTACTCTCTGTTTAGGGTCAAATAGCATTCTAGTTTACTCCGTTTTTTTGTGATTTTATTTCCAATGTGTCAAGTAATTATCTTTTTGTTTTCTCATGAATTGGTTGGGTCTAATTGTGATTGTGAATGCTCGAGAGCACCCTTTCCTGACGATCTATAAATTACGTCTCCATAATCTATCATGGGTAGGATGGTCATCTGAATCAGGGTTAGTTTGGCAGCTGGGGTGAAAGAGGAGTGATTACGATAGAGGAAACCAAGTCTAGATTTAACTTTAGCCTGCAGCTTTGATATGTGCTGAGAGAAGGACAGTGTACCGTCTAGCCATACTCCCAAGTACTTGTATGATGTGAAAACATATATCAATGAACTGGCGAGGGCAGTAGACCAGTCTGCAGCACCCGGCCTCACCCTACTAGAACAGTCTGCAGCACCCGGCCTCACCCTACTAGAACAGTCTGCAGCACCCGGCCTCACCCTACTAGAACAGTCTGCAGCACCCGGCCTCACCCTACTAGAACAGTCTGCAGCACCCGGCCTCACCCTACTAGAACAGTCTGCAGCACCCGGCCTCACCCTACTAGAACAGTCTGCAGCACCCGGCCTCACCCTACTAGAACAGTCTGCAGCACCCGGCCTCCCCCTACTAGAACAGTCTGCAGCACCCGGCCTCACCCTACTAGAACAGTCTGCAGCACCCGGCCTCACCCTACTAGAACAGTCTGCAGCACCCGGCCTCACCCTACTAGACCAGTCTGCAGCACCCGGCCTCACCCTACTAGAACAGTCTGCAGCACCCGGCCTCACCCTACTAGAACAGTCTGCAGCACCCGGCCTCACCCTACTAGACCAGTCTGCAGCACCTGGCCTCACCCTACTAGAACAGTCTGACACAGGTACCTGCAACAATGCCTGTCCTAACACTGTTACTATAGGAAGACACAGGTACCCTCAACGATGCCTGTCCTAACACTGTTACTATATGAAGACACAGGTACCCTCAACGATGCCTGTCCTAACACTGCTACTATAGGAAGACACAGGTACACGATGCCTGTCCTAACACTGTTACTATAGGAAGACACAGGTACCCTCAACGATGCCTGTCCTAACACTGTTACTATAGGAAGACACAGGTACCTGACACGATGCCTGTCCTAACACTGTTACTATAAGAAGACACAGGTACACGATGCCTGTCCTAACACTGTTACTATAGGAACACACAGGTACCCTCAACGATGCCTGTCCTAATACTGTTACTATAGAAAGACACAGGTAAACGATGCCTGTCCTAACACTGTTACTATAGGAAGACACAGGTAAACGATGCCTGTCCTAATACTGTTACTATAGGAAGACACAGGTACACGATGCCTGTCCTAATACTGTTACTATAGGAACACACAGGTACACAATGCCTGTCCTAACACTGTTACTATAGGAAGACACAGGTACCTGCTACGATGCCTGTCCTAACACTGTTACTATAGGAAGACACAGGTACCTGCCACGATGCCTGTCCTAATACTGTTACTATAGGAAGACACAGGTACCTGCCACGATGCCTGTCCTAACACTGTTACTATAGGAAGACACAGGTACCCTCAACGATGCCTGTCCTAACACTGTTACTATAGGAAGACACAGGTACCTGCTACGATGCCTGTCCTAACACTGTTACTATAGGAAGACACAGGTACACGATGCCTGTCCTAACACTGTTACTATAGGAAGACACAGGTACCTGCTACGATGCCTGTCCTAACACTGTTACTATAGGGTCATTGAGGGTAAAAATATATTGTAGCACATGACAGGTTTCATCCTCTAGCTGATCAAAAGGGTCCTGGCTGCCTTTTCAAGACACTTCAACGCAAAACCAAACATTTGTTATGTTATTTAAAGTTTAAAAAAATGTATTACAGATGACTCAGCGCTGGACAAAGCAATCCGGGTGGACGTCAATCGGGCTGAACCGATCCATGTGGATGGCCTTCGTCCCGGTCCAGCGCTGGGTGGACGTCAATCGGGCTTAACCGATACCATGTGGATGGCCTTCGTCCCGGTCCAGCGCTGGGTGGACGTCAATCGGGCTGAACCGATACCATGTGGATGGCCTTCGTCCCTGTCCAGCGCTGGGACGCTGTTCTGATTCTGATGGTATCCAATACAGCTCAGATGATTATCTAGTCCCAGATGACACTGAGACAGACACTGAGCCCAAGTGTCACGATCGTCTAAGGGTGAGAGAGAGGACCAAGGCGCAGCGTGTGCAAAATACATTTTCTTTTATTTAGAAGAGAGGAAAAAAAACACGAAACAAACAACTATACACAAACTAACAAAATGACGACCGTGAAGCTATAAAGACAAATAGTGCTGACACAAACACTACACCTAGACAATTACCCACAAACACATGATGCCCATGGCTGCCTTAAATATGGCTCCCAATCAGAGACAATAAACCACAGCTGTCTCTAATTGAGAACCAATCTAGGCAGCCATAGACATACAAACACCTAGACATGACTCTGCCACATTAAACATACAAATCCCTAGACAAACCAAAAAACACATACCTTCCCCATGTCACACCCTGACCTAACTAAAATAATAAAGGAAACAAAGAATACTAAGGCCAAGGCCTGACACCAAGCCATCTAAATAGCTAAATTAACCAGCTTCTAGTTCTAAAATCAAAGCATAGTTTGACCGATGATTACCTAGAGGACATCATTTAAAGTCATGAATCATGTGGGTAGGAATAATTCCATTAGTGCGTTGAAATATTTTTGATGACACGAAAGTGTACATGGGAATTTCACTAAACTTGTGAGAATTGTTGATTTAGTATTGTGGAACATTCTGATATAAAAGTGTACTAGCTGGTGATGTGAGAAGGCAAATGTAAAGATCAGATAGACGGCACATGTTTTTTTCAAAATATTTGTCCTTTTTAGAAGAGCAAATGGAGAATGTGTTGCAGGACCCTGAGACTAAAAACAATCTAATGCATCGTTTTGATAGAGTCAACGAGAACCTAGCTTCTATATATTATCCAGTTCATTTAATGGTAAGAAGCATAAGGAACTGTTGCCTTTAAATTCTCCTGATAATCAGTTTTTTTTTCAGCTTAGTTGTGACAGAGTTCCAATGTCTAAATCCTCGTCATTTAGCCACTCCTTTGTACTGCTAATGAGCTTCCTGTACAAATCCAATTGTATTGGTCACATACACATATTTAGCAGATGTTATTGCAGGTTGTGGTGAAGTGTTTGTGTTCCTAGCGTCAACAGTGCAGTTACTATAGTTACTGTGTTAGGATGAGCAATGTCAGAATGGCATTGACTAAAATACAATACATCTGAGAAACAAACACGTCCTTCTCTGCGGTTTATGCTTTGGTCCCTAAAAGCCAAACATGATTAATGTGTTATGTATTACTTTGCAAGATCAAGGTGTCAAATGGAAAAATCCTTGAGATGCTTTGGTGACCAGCAAAGAATTTCCTTTAATTTTAGTCAGTGACTCAGTTGTTAGACATCTTCTTCAAAACTTGAAAAACATTTCATGGGGAATTTGTTTGCACTTTTTTGTCTCCAGACAAGTTCTGTGGTATTAAAGGGGAAGAGGTCCTTTTCAAGGAGGACGGTCAATTCAGTCACACTGATTTATTTATAGATTTAGACAAGAGTCTGGCAAAGATGGAAAGGGAATTAAAAGGCCCAAGTGTGGTATCTCGGCTGGAACATTTTAACATAATAGAGGAACCTATCCCAGATTATATGCACAGTGTGCTACTGGGGATTGCCAGGAATAGTTTAAGGTTAAACAGCAAAAATAATGAGATGTCATGGTATATACCTAGATGAGATGTCATGGTATAAAACGAGAAGAGGTATCATGGTATATAGGAGATGAGGTGTCATGGTATATAGGAGATGAGGTGTCATAGTATGTAGAGAGATGAGGTTTCATGGTATATAAGGAGATGAGGTGTCATGGTTTCTAGGGAGATGAGGTTTCATGGTATATAAGGAGATGAGGTGTCATGGTATGTGGGGAGATGAGGTGTCATGGTATGTAAGGAGATGAGGTGTAATGGTATGTAGAGAGATGTGGTTTCATGGTATGTAGGGAGATGAGGTGTCATGGTATGTAAGGAGATGAGGTGTAATGGTATGTAGAGAGATGTGGTTTCATGGTATGTGGGGAGATGAGGTGTCATGGTATGTAGGGAGATGAGGTGTCATGGTATGTAGGGAGATGAGGTGTCATGGTATATAAGGAGATGAGGTGTCATGGTATATAAGGAGATGAGGTGTCATGGTATGTAGGGAGATGAGGTGTCATGGTATGTAGGGAGATGAGGTGTCATGGTATATAAGGAGATGAGGTGTCATGGTATGTAGGGAGATGAGGTGTCATGGTATGTGGGGAGATGAGGTGTCATGGTATGTAAGGAGATGAGGTGTAATGGTATGTAGAGAGATGTGGTTTCATGGTATGTGGGGAGATGAGGTGTCATGGTATGTAAGGAGATGAGGTGTAATGGTATGTAGAGAGATGTGGTTTCATGGTATGTAGGGAGATGAGGTGTCATGGTATATAAGGAGATGAGGTGTCATGGTATGTAGGGAGATGAGGTGTCATGGTATGTGGGGAGATGAGGTGTCATGGTATGTAAGGAGATGAGGTGTAATGGTATGTAGAGAGATGTGGTTTCATGGTATGTGGGGAGATGAGGTGTCATGGTATGTAGGGAGATGAGGTGTCATGGTATGTAGGGAGATGAGGTGTCATGGTATTTAAGGAGATGAGGTGTCATGGTATATAAGGATATGAGGTGTCATGGTATATAAGGAGATGAGGTGTCATGGTATATAAGGAGATGAGGTGTCATGGTATGTGGGGAGATGAGGTGTCATGGTATGTGGGGAGATGAGGTGTCATGGTATATAAGGAGATGAGGTGTCGTGGTATGTGGGGAGATGAGGTGTCATGGTATGTGGGGAGATGTGGTGTCATGGTATGTAGAGAGATGAGGTTTCATGGTATATAAGGAGATGAGGTGTCATGGTATATAAGGAGATGAGGTGTCATGGTATGTGGGGAGATGAGGTGTCATGGTATATAAGGAGATGAGGTGTCATGGTATGTAGAGAGATGTGGTTTCATGGTATGTAGGGAGATGAGGTGTCGTGGTATGTAGGGAGATGAGGTGTCATGGTATATAAGGAGATGAGATGTCTTGATATGTACGGAGATGAGGTGTCATGGTATGTAGAGAGATGAGGTGTCATGGTATATAAGGGGATGAGGTGTCATGGTATGTAGGGAGATGAGGTGTCATGGTATGTGAGGAGATGAGGTGTCATGGTATGTGGGGAGATGAGGTGTCATGGTATGTAGGGAGATGAGGGGTCGTGGTATGTGTGGAGATGAGATGTCATGTTATATAGGGAGATGAGGTGTCATGGTATCGAGGGAGATGAGGTGTCATGGTATGTGGGGAGATGATGTGTCATGGTATGTAGGGAGATGAGGGGTCGTGGTATGTAGGGAGATGAGGTTTAATGGTATGTGGGGAGATGAGGTGTCATGGTACATGGGGAGATGAGGGGTCGTGGTATGTGGGGAGATGAGGTGTCATGGTATGTAGGGAGATGAGGTGTCATGGTATGTGGGGAGATGAGGTGTCATGGTATGTAGGGAGATGAGGGGTCGTGGTATGTGGGGAGATGAGGTGTCATGTTATATAGGGAGATGAGGTGTCATGGTTTCTAGGGAGATGAGGTGTCATGGTATATAGGGAGATGAGGGGTCGTGGTATGTGGGGAGATGAGGTGGCATGGTATATAGGGAGATGAGGTGTCGTGGTATGTAGGGAGATGAGGTGTCATGGTATGTAGGGAGATGAGGGGTCGTGGTATGTAGGGAGATGAGGTGTCATGGTATGTAGGGAGATGAGGGGTCATGGTATGTAGGGAGATAAGGTGTCTTGGTATGTAGGGAGATGAGGATGTCATGGAATATAGGGAGATTAGCTCAATGTCTAGATGACATGCTATTGAATATAAAGCCACCATGCACGTCTCTCGTGTACCACGTTTGAACACCCAAATAACATTTTGTAAGGCACAGGCCAGGCCAGGTCGCAGTTCTAAATGAGAACTTCCTCTCAACTAGCTTACCTGGGGAATGTGGCTGCATTACAATGCATTTCAGTGAGGCACAGTGGAAATAATCATTGTAAATGGGGAAGTGATACATTCTGAAAATTACACACGTGTATACAAACACAATTCTCATACTGTTCCCTTGGACGATGTTGACCACGACATTTTCTCTGTGAAGAACATTATTTTCTGTGGACACTGTAATGGGGTAATGGGTTATGGGTAATGGGTTATGGGTAATGGGTAATGGGTTATGGGTAATGGGTAATGGGTAATGGGTTATGGGTTATGGGTAATGGGTAATGGGTAATGGGTTATGGGTAATGGGTAATGGGTAATGGGTTATGGATGATGGGTAATGGGTTATGGGTTATGGGTTATGGGTAATGGGTTATGGGTTATGGGTAATGGGGTAATGGGTTATGGGTAATGGGTTATGGGTAATGGGTTATGGGTTATGGGTAATGGGTTATGGGTTATGGGTAATGGGTAATGGGTTATGGGTAATGGGTTATGGGTAATGGGTAATGGGTTATGGGTAATGGGTAATGGGTAATGGGTTATGGGTTATGGGTAATGGGTAATGGGTCATGGGTTATGGATGATGGGTAATGGGTTATGGGTTATGGGTAATGGGTTATGGGTTATGGGTAATGGGGTAATGGGTTATGGGTAATGGGTTATGGGTAATGGGTTATGGGTTATGGGTAATGGGTTATGGGTTATGGGTAATGGGTAATGGGTTATGGGTAATGGGTTATGGGTAATGGGTTATGGGTAATGGGTAATGGGTTATGGGTAATGGGTAATGGGTAATGGGTAATGGGTTATGGGTAATGGGTTATGGGTAATGGGTTATGGGTAATGGGTTATAGGTAATGGGTTATGGGTTATGGGTTATGTGTAATGGGTTATGCTATGGGAAGATATTTTACAAAGGGAAAGCACAACTCCTAAGCAACCATCGCTAAATCTATTTCATTTTGAACCCGTCACGGAAACGCTTGGTCATTTAATTGCAATTCCTAATTCTAGAATGACATGTAAATGTTTGCTTATGAAAACCACCAAGCTGAAAAAACAATAAGTGAAGTATGAATAAATGTGCGATAGTCCCGTAAGACTATTTGGCTTGGAATATAGAATATGTACATGGGCTATATAATATGTACATGGAATATAGAATATGTACATGGAATATAGAATATTTACATGGAATATAGAATATCTAAATGGAATATAGAATATTTACATGGAATATAGAATATGTACAAGGAATATAGAATATCTACATGGAATATAGAATATCTACATGGGCTATATAATATGTACATGGAATATAGAATATGTATATGGAATATATAATATTTACATGGGATATAGAATATGTATATGGACTATATAATATGTACATGGAATATAGAATATGTACATGGAATATAGAATATCAACATGGAATATATCAAGAGATTAAATATGAATTGTTTTTAAAATAAAACATTTACATTGAAGTTAAAAAGAAGCCACTGTAACGAGGGACAGGTGTAAATACATGTGATATGGCCTGTTGTGAGAGACGGACTACTTGTTTGGTCAATGCTGACTGGGCTGTCTAACGAAGCCACTATCTAGAATGGAATATGGAATGAGATAACAGATAGTGAGATAACAGATGGAATGAGAACATTAACGTATAGAATATCAATTATTTGTAACTTAACTTTTAATAGAACATTTACATCGACGTGTTGAAATGAAATGTGTATTAACCTGTCTGGCACCGGGGTTCCGCTAGCGGAACTCCTCCCACATTCCACTGAAAAGGCTATTTAACTTTCACACATTAACAAGTCCAATACAGCAAATGAAAGATACACATCTTGTGAATCCAGTCAACATGTCCGATTTTTAAAATGTTTTACGCTATATTGTGTTTTCGCTGTAAAACACTTGATAAATCGGAAATATTGTCTGGAATCACAAGATGCCTGTCTTTCAATTGCTGCAGACTATGTATTTTTCAGAAATGTTTTATGATGAGTATTTAGTTATTTGGCGTTGGTGTCTGTAATTATTATGGCTGCTGTCGGTGCAATTTCTGATTGTAGCTGCAATGTAAACTATGATTTATACCTGAAATATGCAAATTTTTCTAACAAAACATATGCTATACAATAAATATGTTATCAGACTGTCATCTGATGAAGTTGTTTCTTGGTTAGTGGCTATTTATATCTTTATTTGGTCGAATTTGTGATAGCTACTGATGGAGTAAAAAACTGATGGAGTAAGAAAAGTGGTGTCTTTTGCTAACGTGGTTAGCTAATAGATTTACATATTGTGTCTTCCCTGTAAAACATTTTGAAAATCGGACATGTTGGCTGGATTCAGAAGATGTGTGAAAGTTAATGCAATTGCCGTGTTAGAATTCTAAAAATAGCTTCACTACGACATCTAGCTTAGTTATAGCGAGAGAGTACCCAAAATCTGTGCGCAAACGACTATTTCACATGTAAGACACATATATGAAATAGCATCATAAAATGGGTCCTACTTTTGACGATCTTCGATCAGAATGTTGTACAAGGGGTCCTTTGTCCAGAACAATCGTTGTTTGGATTTAGAATGTCCTCTTCTCCAGTCAATTAGCACGGAAAGCTAGCAAAGTAGCGCGAAGCTCTCCTTCCTGAACAAAGGCACACAACGCAACACGCCTAACTTCCCGAATAAATTTCAATAATCTAATAAAACTATATTGAAAAAACATACTTTACGATGATATTGTCACATGTATCAAATTAAATCAAAGCTGGAGATATTAGTCGTCTATAACGACAGCTTTTCAGAAGGCAAAACCAGGTCCCTTCACGCGCTCTCCAGAAAACAGGAAACTGGTGACACGTCATGCCGAGAGCTTTTATTCGACCCCAGATCAAGTTATACACTCAATTTCTTCTCTCACTGCCTGTCGACATCTAGTGGAAGACGTATGAAGTGCATGTATACTGATATATATGAAGCCCATTTATAGGCAGGCCCTAGAACAGAGCATCGATTTCAGATTTTCCACTTCCTGTCAGGAAGTTTGCTGCAAAATGAGTTCTGTTTTACTCACAGATATAATTCAAACGGTTTTAGAAACTAGAGAGTGTTTTCTATCCAATAGTAATAATAATATGCATATTGTACGAGCAGGAATTGAGTACGAGGCCGTTTAAATTGGGCACGATTTTCCCCCAAAGTGAAAACAGCGCCCTCTGTCCTCAACAGGTTAAACCTGTCTGGCTCTGGCGTTCCGCCAGCGGAACTCCTCCCACATTCCACTGAAAAGGCAGAGCGCGAAATTCAAAAGATATTTTTTAGAAATATTTACCTTTCACACATTAACAAGTCCAATACAGCAAATAAAAGATACACATCTTGTGAATCCAGTCAATATGTCCGATTTTTAAAATGTTTTACAGCGAAAACACCACATATATTTATGTTAGCTCACCACCAAATACAAAAAAGGACGGACATTTTTCACAGCACAGGTAGCATGCACAAAGCCAACCTAACTAACCAAGAACCAACAAAACTAACCAACAAACAACTTCATCAGATGACAGTCTTATAACATGTTATTCAATAAATCTATGTTTTGTTCAAAAAATGTGCATATTTCAGGTATAAATCATAGTTTACATTGCAGCTACAATCAGAAATTGCACCGAAAGCAGCCAGAATAATTACAGACACCAACGTCAAATACCTAAATACTCATCATAAAACATTTCTGAAAAATCGATGGTGTACAGCAAATTAAAGACAAACATCTTGTGAATCCAGCCAATATTTCCGATTTTTTTAGTGTTTTACAGCGAAAACACAATATAGCATTATATTAGCTTACTACAATAGCCTACCACACTACCGCATTCATTCATCAAGGCACGTTAGCGATAGCAATAGGCACGTTAGCGATAGCGAATAAACCAGCAAAAGATATTAATTTTCACTAACCTTCATAAACCTTCATCAGATGACAGTCCTATAACAACAGGTTATACATACACTTATGTTTTGTTCTAAAATGTGCATATTTAGAGCTGAAATCAGTGGTTATACATTGTGCTAACGTAGCATCTTTTTCCCACAACGTCCGGATATTTTTCTGACACTTTTTCTGACACACATATTCTGACCAAATAACTATTCATGAACATAACTAAAAAATACATGTTGTATAGGAAATGATAGATACACTAGTTCTTAATGCAATGGCTGTTTTAGAATTCTAAAAATAACTTCATTACGACATCCAGCTTAGTTATAGCGAGAGCGTGCCCAAAAGCTGGGCGCAAACTACTAGTACAACATGTTCGACAGATATATGAAATAGCATCATAAAATGGGTCCTACTTTTGCTGATCTTCCATCAGAATGTTGTACAAGGGGTCCTTTGTCGGGAACAATCGTTGTTTGGTTTTAGAACGGCCTTTTTCCCTCTCGATTTAGCAAGCGCACTTGCCAAGTGGCGCGAATTTCTCCATCGTCAACAAACTCAGAGAACGGAACACGCCAAAACTCCCGAAAAAAATTAAATAATCTGATTAAACTATATTGAAAAAACATACTTTACGATGATATTGTCACATGTATCAAATAAAATCAAAGCCGGAGATATTAGTCGTCCATAACGACAGCTTATCAGAAGGCAAATCCAGGTCCCTTCTCGCGCTCTCCAGAAAACAGGAAACTGGTTTCACGTCATGCCAAGAGCTATTATTCGTGCCCAGATCAAGTTACACACTCAATTTCTTCTCTCACTGCTTGTCGACATCTAGTGGAAGACATATGAAGTGCATCTAAACTAATAAATATCAAGGACTTTAATAGGCAGCCCCTAGAACAGTGCATCGATTTCAGATCTTCCACTTCCTGTCAGGAAGTTTGCTGCAAAAGGAGTTCTGTTTTACTCACAGATATAATTCAAACGGTTTTAGAAACTAGAGAGTGTTTTCTATCCAATAGTAATAATAATATGCATATTGTACGAGCAGGAATTGAGTACGAGGCCGTTTAAATTGGGCAGGATTTTCCCCCAAAGTGAAAACAGCGCCCTCTGTCCTCAACAGGTTTTAAGCTTTAATGTGATCCTTGTCAAATATATTGCTTGAAATTTGACTTTGATTCGTGTCTATTACACTGTTGTTTCATAATATTATCCATCTACCTTGTAGACGATATTTCATTGCCATGTATTTACATATATTTCTGGAATATATTTTCAGGCATATGCATTTGAGCATAGACACACCTGCATTTACATGTATTTGAGAAACGGTTTAAATACATTTTAAGTTAATAAGTTAAATATATTTAAACGTTTTTTTCTACAGGGGTTTCTTCTCCTCGTCTCTTTCTGTATCTCTATCGCTCTCTCTTCTGCTCTGTCTCGCTAATCTGTACGGTCTATAGCTGGATATTTGGGTTTCAAACTGAGAAGAATTTCCTTGAAGTACAAAGTTACCTGTCTGCACTAACACTGGGGAGAGAGAGAGACATCTATCTTCAAACTAACCCAGCAACTCTAGATTATAAGATTATTGTGTGTACTTCCTATCGTCAGTTTAATCAACCCAGTAATGAAACCATGGATACGGGCCTTGACATTCAGCCAGAAGTAAAGGCATGAACGTCCATTCATAAAGAACTCCAGTCCCAGGGTTGTCCATGGCTTTATACATTAGTTCCTACACCCCAGGGTTGTCCATGGCTTTATACATTAGTTCCTACACCCCAGGGTTGTCCATGGCTTTATACATTAGTTCCTACACCCCAGGGTTGTCCATGGCTTTATACATTAGTTCCTACACCCCAGGGTTGTCCATGGATTTATGCATTAGTTCCTACACCCCAGGGTTGTCCATGGCTTTATACATTAGTTCCTACACCCAGGGTTGTCCATGGCTTTATACATTAGTTCCTACACCCCAGGGTTGTACATGGCTTTATACATTAGTTCCTACAGCCAGGGTTGTCCATGGCTTTATACATTAGTTCCTACACCCCAGGGTTGTCCATGGCTTTATACATTAGTTCCTACACCCCAGGGTTGTCCATGGCATTATACATTAGTTCCTACACCCAGGGTTGTCCATGGCTTTATACATTAGTTCCTACACCCCAGGGTTGTCCATGGCTTTATACATTAGTTCCTACACCCAGGGTTGTCCGTGGCTTTACACATTAGTTCCTACACCCCAGGGTTGTACATGGCATTATACATTAGTTCCTACACCCCAGGGTTGTCCATGGCTTTATACATTAGTTCCTACACCCCAGGGTTGTCCATGGCTTTATACATTAGTTCCTACACCCCAGGGTTGTCCATGGCTTTATACATTAGTTCCTACACCCCAGGGTTGTACATGGCTTTATACATTAGTTCCTACACCCCAGGGTTGTCCATGGCTTTATACATTAGTTCCTACACCCAGGGTTGTCCATGGCTTTATACATTAGTTCCTAGACCCCAGGGTTGTCCATGGCTGTATACATTAGTTCCTACACCCCAGGGTTGTCCATGGCTTTATACATTAGTTCCTACACCCAGGGTTGTCCATGGCTTTATACATTAGTTCCTACACCCCAGGGTTGTCCATGGCTTTATACATTAGTTCCTACACCCCAGGGTTGTCCATGGCTTTATACATTAGTTCCTACACCCCAGGGTTGTCCATGGCTTTATACATTAGTTCCTACACCCCAGGGTTGTCCATGGCTTTATACATTAGTTCCTACACCCCAGGGTTGTCCATGGCATTATACATTAGTTCCTACACCCCAGGGTTGTCCATGGCATTATACATTAGTTCCTAGACCCCAGGGTTGTCCGTGGCTTTATACATTAGTTCCTACACCCCAGGGTTGTCCATGGCTTTATACATTAGTTCCTAGACCCCAGGGTTGTCCATGGCTTTATACATTAGTTCCTACACCCCAGGGTTGTCCATGGCTTTATACATTAGTTCCTACACCCCAGGGTTGTCCATGGCTTTATACATTAGTTCCTACACCCAGGGTTGTCCATGGCTTTATACATTAGTTCCTACACCCCAGGGTTGTCCATGGCTTTATACATTAGTTCCTACACCCCAGGGTTGTCCATGGCTTTATACATCAGTTCCTACACCCCAGGGTTGTCCATGGCTTTACACAACATCAGATGCTGTCCACTCTTGTCTTCTAAGTCTTCTGCCGAGGCATACTGTTAATCATAGCAGGATCATAGCAGGAGATAGAGAGAGGGGAGAGGCAAAAGGGAGAGAGAGAGAGGGGAGAGGCAAAAGGGAGAGAGAGAGAGGGGAGAGGCAAAAGGGAGAGAGAGAGAGGGGAGAGGCAAAAGGGAGAGAGAGAGAGGGGAGAGGCAAAAGGGAGAGAGAGAGAGGGGAGAGGCAAAAGGGAGAGAGAGAGAGGGGAGAGGCAAAAGGGAGAGAGAGAGAGGGGAGAGGCAAAAGGGAGAGAGAGAGAGGGGAGAGGCAAAAGGGAGAGAGAGAGAGGGGAGAGGCAAAAGGGAGAGAGAGAGATAGAAAGAGAGGGGGTGAGAGAGATAGAAGGGAGAGGGAATGAGCGTCTCGCTGTAAATCCAGAAACATGTTGGTGAATAAGGAGGAAGGTTTATTCTCTTCAGCTTATAATGCTTCTCATTGTGAAAGCGTGTCTGGTTGTGTAATACTGTCTGAATGAGAAGTAGATGTGGATGAAGGTGACATGTCTGCTTTTGGAGAGGAGAGAGGAGAGAGGAGAGAGAGGAGGAGGAGGAGGAGAGAGGAGAGAGGAGAGAGGAGGAGAGTGGAGAGGAGGAGGAGGAGGAGGAGAGGAGAGTGGAGAGGAGAGGAGGAGAGAGGAGAGGAAAGAGGAGAGAGGAGGAGGAGGAGAGGAGAGAAGGGGGAGATTAGAGAAGGAAAGTAGAGGAGGAGAGAGAGGAGGAGGAGAGAGAGGAGGAGGAGAGAGAGGTGGAGAGTGGAGAGGAGAGGAGAGTGGAGAGGAGAGAGGAGGAGAGGAGGAGGAGATTAGAGAAGGAAAGTAGAGGAGGAGAGTAGGAGAGGATATATGCACTATTGTAAACTGGGTATTTCGAGCCCTGGATGCTGATTGTCTGATAGTCTGATAGCCATGGTATATCAGACCATATACCACAGGTATGACAAAACATTTCTTTTTACTGCTCTAATTATGTTGGTATTCAGTTTATAATAGCAATACGGCACCTCTGAGGTCATTGGTATGAGGCCGATATACAACGGCTATGGGCTGTAGGCAGGCACTCTGCGTTGCGTTGTGCATAAGAACAGCCCTTAACCGTGGTATTTTGGCCATATACCACACCCCCTCATGCGTTATTGCCTAAGTATAACAATGCATACCACTACTATACATTAAATACATACCGCTACTATACATTAAATACATACCACTACTATACGTTAAATACATACCACTACTATACATTAAATGCATACCGCTACTATACATTAAATACATACCACTACTATACATTAAATGCATACCGCTACTATACGTTAAATACATACCGCTACTATACATTAAATACATACCGCTACTATACATTAAATACATACCACTACTATACATTAAATACATACCACTACTATACATGCCATGCATACCACTACTATACATTAAATACATACCACTACTATACATTAAATGCATACCGCTACTATACGTTAAATACATACCACTACTATACATTAAATACATACCGCTACTATACATTAAATGCATACCAGTACTAAACATTAAATACTACATACATACCACTACTATACATTAAATACTACATACATACCACTACTATACATTAAATACATACCACTACTAAACATTAAATACCACATACATACCACTACTATACATTAAATACTACATACATACCACTACTATACATTAAATACATACCACTACTATACGTTAAATACATACCACTACTATACATTAAATACATACCACTACTATACATTAAATACATACCGCTACTATACATTAAATACATACCACTACTATACATTAAATACATACCACTACTATACGTTAAATACATACCACTACTATACATTAAATACATACCACTACTATACATTAAATACATACCGCTACTATACGTTAAATACATACCATTACTATACATTAAATACATACCACTACTATACGTTAAATACATACCACTACTATACATTAAATACATACCGCTACTATACATTAAATACATACCACTACTATACGTTAAATACATACCGCTACTATACATTAAATACTACATACATACCACTACTATACATTAAATACTACATACATACCACTACTATACATTAAATACATACCACTACTAAACATTAAATACCACATACATACCACTACTATACATTAAATACTACATACATACCACTACTATACGTTAAATACATACCACTACTATACATTAAATACATACCACTACTATACGTTAAATACATACCGCTACTATACATTAAATACATACCGCTACTATACATTAAATACATACCACTACTATACATTAAATACATACCACTACTATACATTAAATACATACCACTACTATACATTAAATACATACCACTACTATACATTAAATACATACCGCTACTATACGTTAAATACATACCGCTACTATACATTAAATACATACCAGTACTAAACATTAAATACATACCAGTACTAAACATTAAATACCACATACATACCACTACTATACATTAAATACTACATACATACCACTACTATACGTTAAATACATACCACTACTATACATTAAATACATACCACTACTATACATTAAATACATACCACTACTATACGTTAAATGCATACCGCTACTATACATTAAATACATACCACTACTATACATTAAATACATACCACTACTAAACATTAAATACATACCGCTACTATACGTTAAATACATACCTCTACTATACGTTAAATACATACCGCTACTATACATTAAATACATACCGCTACTATACATTAAATACATACCACTACTAAACATTAAATACATACCGCTACTATACATTAAATACATACCGCTACTATACATTAAATACATACCACTACTATACGTTAAATACATACCGCTACTATACGTTAAATACATACCACTACTATACATTAAATACATACCGCTACTATACGTTAAATACATACCACTACTATACGTTAAATACATACCGCTACTATACATTAAATACATACCACTACTATACGTTAAATACATACCACTACTAAACATTAAATACATACCAGTACTAAACATTAAATACTACATACATACCACTACTATACATTAAATACTACATACATACCACTACTATACATTAAATACATACCACTACTAAACATTAAATACCACATACATACCACTACTATACATTAAATACATACCAGTACTATACATTAAATACATACCGCTACTATACATTAAATACATACCAGTACTATACATTAAATACATACCACTACTATACATTAAATACATACCGCTACTATACATTAAATACATACCAGTACTATACATTAAATACATACCACTACTATACATGAAATACATACCACTACTATACATTAAATACATACCAGTACTAAACATTAAATACTACATACATACCACTACTATACATTAAATACTACATTCATACCACTACTATACGTTAAATACATACCACTACTATACGTTAAATACATACCACTACTATACGTTAAATACATACCACTACTAAACATTAAATACATACCGCTACTATACATTAAATACATACCGCTACTATACATGCCATGCATACCACTACTATACATGCCATGCATACCACTACTATACATTAAATACATACCACTACTATACATTAAATACATACCACTACTATACATTAAATACATACCACTACTATACATTAAATACATACCGCTACTATACATTAAATACATACCACTACTATACATTAAATACATACCACTACTATACGTTAAATACATACCGCTACTATACATTAAATACATACCACTACTATACATTAAATACATACCACTACTATACATTAAATACATACCGCTACTATACATTAAATACATACCGCTACTATACATTAAATACTACATACATGACACTACTATACATGAAATACTAGATACATACCACTACTATACATTAAATACTACAGACTTACCGGAACACTTTGTAAGCTATCTCAGCACCAGTGGTCAAGGTAATAGACGTTTATTGAGTAGTCAATCACTATGTTTCAGAGCACAGCAGCAGATGTGTGTTGTCTTGTTATCAGACCTGACCTTGAGATTATTTTCCACTGTAAAACCAGTGTTCTACAGAAATAAGGCCAGAGGAGGAACGGCGGGGACTAGTTAGCATCGAGGGAAAAGATGAACAGAGGATATGCCAGTGCTTTATCAGGATTGCTTTAATTTTCTCCGAACACTTGGTGCAAAACACTGTTACGCTGTTCTTCGTTGGTTTAGTTTCTTCACTTGGTTTTAAGATATTTTCATCATTGCAGAAATTAAGAGTTGTGTCCTTGTAGCCTCTCATGTTGAACTTACCTGTCATTTTCTTAGCATTGTGTCAAAATCTGTCAGGGGACCACAGATTCGTTTTAAACCCTTCATAATTGGCTATATGGTAGACCATTCCTGAGGGGAAGGAGCTGTGTACTATCCACACGTAGCAGGGTATTGAGGTCTGTTGGCTTTGTGTATAAGTCTGTATGTAAAGGCATCATTCTCTCTGATCCATAAGTTCTGGTCATTTATTTTTCTCTCATCAGTCTAAATGGTGAATTCGAGATATTCAGAGCTCTCGTTTAACAGAGTTTGGAATTATTTGAGTTCCTGCTGATTTGTTTCTATTGGCTAATAGCAGTAAGGACTATCTGTTATTCAATGTGTTTCTATTGGCTAATAGCAGTAAGGACTATCTGTTGTTCAATGTGTTTCTATTGGCTAATAGCAGTAAGGACTGTTATTCAATGTGTTTCTATTGGCTAATAGCAGTAAGGACTGTTATTCAATGTGTTTCTATTGGCTAATAGCAGTAAGGACTGTTATTCAATGTGTTTCTATTGGCTAATAGCAGTAAGGACTGTTATTCAATGTGTTTCTATTGGCTAATAGCAGTAAGGACTGTTATTCAATGTGTTTCTATTGGCTAATAGCAGTAAGGACTGTTATTCAATGTGTTTCTATTGGCTAATAGCAGTAAGGGCTGTCTGTTATTCAATTTGTTTCTATTGGCTAATAGCAGTAAGGACTGTCTGTTATTCAATGTGTTTCTATTGGCTAATAGCAGTAAGGACTGTTATTCAATGTGTTTCTATTGGCTAATAGCAGTAAGGACTGTTATTCAATGTGTTTCTATTGGCTAATAGCAGTAAGGACTATCTGTTATTCAATGTGTTTCTATTGGCTAATAGCAGTAAGGGCTGTCTGTTATTCAATTTGTTTCTATTGGCTAATAGCAGTAAGGACTGTCTGTTATTCAATGTGTTTCTATTGGCTAATAGTGGTAAGGACTGTTATTCAATGTGTTTCTATTGGCTAATAGTAGTAAGGACTACCTGTTATTCAATGTGTTTCTATTGGCTAATAACAGTAAGGACTATCTGTTATTCAATGTGTTTCTATTGGCTAATTGCAGTAAGGACTGTCTGTTATTCAATGTAGTGAATCTGTTATTATTTCTGACTGTGCCAACCATGGTGAACTTCCTCTTCAGGACCTGCTGGCTGAGTTCATAAGAGGTGAAGAAATTGTGACATGTGACATTGTGTCCCCTCAGTCCATCTGTCACATCAAGCACAACCCGTTATACTCCTCCACTGGTCGGCTACCCTGCATCGACTTGCATCTTCCAAGCGTAGCTGGATTGTGCATTACAGGCCTCCCATCCTCTCGATGCCGTACTTTGCTGGCTTGCTGGGGAAATACTGCCGGAAAGGACAACGACCTTTTGAGAAAAGAGATGACTATCAGTAATTATTATCAGTGTCACAGAAAACAATCACATAAATCAACGATATTACAGCAATACAAAATAAAATGAACAGTGAAAATCACTTACGTTACAGATATGAAATCAACATGTACCTCTGAATGGAACCAGTTGACATTCCACTGTTACTTCAGGCCCAGGGTTGTAAAGGTACGACAGACGCTCCACCCACTTCTCCCAGACCTCTCTTATGGCCGTCAGTTTGTCTCTCACACGTCTTGCAGGTCTTGACTCACGGTTATCAAATCGTAGCGTTCTTGAGAAAGTGTGAAAGACTTTCAGTGGCATCGTGGCATGGAAAATCACCCTTCCACTCTCTGCATCCCAGAGACTACATGTAGCCTCGCCTCGGGACCTCTACACACCCGCTAAGATTAGCAGCCCAGAGTAGAGTAGAGTAGAGTAGAGTACAGTACAGTAGACTAGAGTACAGTACAGTACAGTAGACTAGAGTACAGTGAAGTAGACTAGAGTAGACTAGAGTAGAGTAGAGTACAGTAGAGTACAGTAGAGTAAAGTAGACTAGAGTAAAGTAGACTAGAGTAGAGTGCAGTAGAGTAGAGTCGACTTGAGTACAGTACAGTATAGTACACTAGAGTACACTGGAGTAGAGTACAGTAGAGTAGAGTACAGTAAAGTAGTCTAGAGAACAGTAAAGTAGACTAGAGTAAAGTAGACTAGAGTAGAGTAGAGTAGACTAGAGTACAGTATAGTACACTAGAGTACACTGGAGTAGAGTACAGTAGAGTACAGTAAAGTAGTCTAGAGAACAGTATAGTAGACTAGAGTAGACTAGAGTAGAGTAGGGTACAGTACAGTACAGTAGAGTAAAGTAGACTAGAGTAAAGTAGACTAGAGTAGGGTAGTGTAGAGCACAGTAGAGTACAGTACAGTAGAGTACAGTAGACTAGAGTAAAGTAGACTAGAGTAGAGTAAAGTAGACTAGAGTAAAGTAGACTAGAGTAGGGTAGTGTAGAGTACAGTAGAGTACAGTACAGTAGAGTACAGTAGAGTAGAGTAAAGTAGAGTAGAGTGCAGTAGAGTAGAGTCGACTTGAGTACAGTACAGTATAGTACACTAGAGTACAGTAGAGTAGAGTAGAGTAGAGTAGAGTAGAGTAGACTAGAGTAAAGTAGACTAGAGTAGAGTAGACTAGAGTACAGTATAGTACACTAGAGTACACTGGAGTAGAGTACAGTAGAGTAGAGTAGAGTAGAGTAAAGTAGACTAGAGTAGAGTGCAGTAAAGTAGAGTACACTATAGTAGAGTTGACTAGAGTCGACTAGACTACAGTACAATAGACTAGAGTACAGTAGACTACACTAGAGTACAGTAGAGTAGAGCAGTGTAGAGTAGAGTAGACTAAACTACAGTAGACTTGAGTAGTGTAGAGTAGAGCAGACTGGAGTAGTGTAGAATAGAGTAGAGTAGAGTAGAGTAGAGTAGAGTAGAGTAGAGTAGAGTAGAGCAGACTGGAGTAGTGTAGAGCAGAGTAGACTGGAGTAGTGTAGAGTAGAGTAGAGTAGAGCAGACTGGAGTAGTGTAGAGCAGAGTAGACTGGAGTAGTGTAGAGTAGAGTAGAGTAGAGTAGAGCAGACTGGAGTAGTGTAGAGCAGAGTAGACTGGAGTAGTGTAGAATAGAGTAGAGTACAGTAGACTAAAGTAGAGTAGAGTAGACTAGACTAAACTACAGTAGACTAGAGTAGTGTAGAGTAGAGCAGACTGGAGTAGTGTAGAGTAGAGTAGAGTAGAGTAGAGTAGAGTAGAGTAGAGTAGAGCAGACTGGAGTAGTGTAGAGCAGAGTAGACTGGAGTAGAGTAGAGCAGAGTAGACTGGAGTAGAGTAGAGTAGACTGGAGTAGTGTAGAGTAGAGTAGACTGGAGTAGTGTAGAGTAGAGTAGAACAGACTGGAGTAGTGTAGTCCACCCATTATGCCATCCTTTACCGTGGAAGGCCGTTCTATAGATTCTCTATGTCCATGGGTCCGACTCTGAATAACCAGCCCAGGTAAGGAACACAGCAATTTCCCAATGGGGCAAAATTCAATCAAATCTGATAACCGATAGAATTCAGGGAAAGGCCACCAAAAAGAAGATTGTGTTGGTTTTTGTATTCATTTCCTGTTCCAATTTTGTTTTGAATCGTACAGCAAATAATTGCTTTATAGATTGGAGAAGGAGTAGGTCCCCAATGTTTTAGACAATATCACCTGGTTCCCCTTGGGTAGGATCTGCATGACACGTACTGGAAGGCTTCAAAAACGACAGAACGGTGTGGAACCGGGGCTCAACATGGGGTCCCTTCAGGGGTGCATGCCCCTCCTGTACTTCCTGTTCACCCACAGCTGCGTGGCTGGGAACGAACGCTCCTCCTGGAAAGCTTTTACCCCCAAGCCATGAAAAGCTAATCAAATGGCTACTGAGACTATTTGCATTGACTCTCGTTCACTGGCTCTATGCACACACACACACACACACACACACACACACACACACACACACACACACACAAACTACACACACACACACACACACACACACACAAACTACACACACACACACACACACACACTCACAAACTACACACACACTCACACATACACACGTTCACACATACACACACACACACACGTATATTGACTCGACACTCACACACACACACACACACACACATTTACACACTTTCACATTCTTTCAAACTCTTCACATATGCTGCTGCTACTCTGTTATCTATCTTGATTGCTTAGTCACTTTTACATATTTTATTACCTCAATTTCCTCGTACCACTGCACATTGACTCAGTACTGGTACTCCCTGTATATATGTTAAAGTAAATTAAATGTTGAAAGGTAATGATGAAATAATTCCACTCTGAAAACTTATAAATTTATAAAATTGATTAGAATCATAAAATTATTATTAATGATGGGTGTAGTTTGTCAGAATTAGGGTAAAACAATATATCTATACAATACTTCTTTATAGTATCTTAAACACAGACTTGTCTGAGCAAAATTCGGTGCCGACCTGGCTAGGGGCCACTGAGAGATTAGGGAGAGGACAGAGAGTACTTCTCACGGTCTCCCTAATCTTGGGGAGGACAGGGAGTGCTTCCCATGGTCTCCCTAATCTTGAGGGAGGACAGGGAGTGCTTCTCACGGTCTCCCTAATCTTGGGGGAGGACGGAGTGCTTCCCACGGTCTCCCTAATCTTGAGGGAGGACAGGGAGTACTTCTCACGGTCTCCCTAATCTTGAGGGAGGACGGAGTGCTTCCCACAGTCTCCCTAATCTTGAGGGAGGACAGGGAGTACTTCTCACGGTCCCCCAAATCTTGAGGGAGGACAGGGTGTGCTTCCCATGGTCTCCCTAATCTTGAGGGAGGACAGAGTGCTTCTCATGGTCTCCCTAATCTTGAGGGAGGACAGGGAGTACTTCTCACGGTCCCCCAAATCTTGAGGGAGGACGGAGTGCTTCCCACGGTCTCCCTAATCTTGAGGGAGGACGGAGTGCTTCCCACGGTCTCCCTAATCTTGGGGGAGGACAGGGAGTACTTCCCACGGTCTCCCTAATCTTGAGGGAGGACGGAGTGCTTCCCACGTCCCGCTAATCTTTGTCGGCTGGGTAGTGATACCGTGTGTGCGTAGGACACCTACTGTTTGTGTGTATGTATGTGCGTATGATTTCTACTTTTTGTGTAAATATATAAAATGGATGTCTTTGTATTGTGGACGGCAGAATGTTCTCGTGAATAAACTGTAGTAACCTTTTGCATAAGCTGAGTCTTTGACTAATTATTATTAACTTCTCGACGCACGGATCCCTTTAGCGGGGTTCATTTTTGTAAACAACCGCTGAATTGCAGAGAGGCAAAAAAAAAAAAAAATGCTACAAATATTTAGATTCATGAAATCACAAGTGCAATATCACAAAACACAGCTTAGCTTGTTAATCCACCTGGCATGCACGGGCGGATGAACTTTCAGTAGATTATAAAGACCTGGCCCCTTTCTGAGGGTTCTTTACAGGCCGGTGGCGAACTGGTATGCGACAGGAACGGTGACGAGATCCAACCAACATTGAAACCTCAGCGGCAAAGCAAAAATAAGGTCAGTGCTCTTTATTCACAAATTTGGGGAATTGACGCTCGGGCTACATTCAGAAATATATTTGATTGTTCTTGTGTAGATTAGGTGTTGATTTTACAAATCCCACATGGCATTCTTACCTGGTGACCTATTTTTAGAATTTTGTGTAGAGAACCCTGATACTGGTAGTATTCTAGGCAATTGGAAAATAGGAATTGGGTGTAGAGCCACCTAGGACAGATGAAGGTCCGTAATCCGTAATGACACGATACCAATGTAAACTAGGTCCGTGATGACACATTTACATTACATTACATTTAAGTCATTTAGCAGACGCTCTTATCCAGAGCGACTTACAAATTGGTGCATTCACCTTATGACATCCAGTGGAACAGCCACTTTACAATAGTGCATCTAGATCTTTTAAGGGGGGGGGGGGGGGGGGCAGAAGGATTGCTTTATCCTAGGTATTCCTTGAAGAGGTGGGGTTTCAGGTGTCTCCGGAAGGTGGTGATTGACTCCGCTGTCCTGGCATCGTGAGGGAGTTTGTTCCACCATTGGGGTGCCAGAGCAGCGAACAGTTTTGACTGGGCTGAGCGGGAACTGTACTTCCTCAGTGGTAGGGAGGCGAGCAGGCCAGAGGTGGATGAACGCAGTGCCCTTGTTTGGGTGTAGGGCCTGATCAGAGCCTGAAGGTACTGAGGTGCCGTTCCCCTCACAGCTCCGTAGGCAAGCACCATGGTCTTGTAGCGGATGCGAGCTTCAACTGGAAGCCAGTGGAGAGAGCGGAGGAGCGGGGTGACGTGAGAGAACTTGGGAAGGTTGAACACCAGCCGGGCTGCGGCGTTCTGGATGAGTTGTAGGGGTTTAATGGCACAGGCAGGGAGCCCAGCCAACAGCGAGTTGCAGTAATCCAGACGGGAGATGACAAGTGCCTGGATTAGGACCTGCGCCGCTTCCTGTGTGAGGCAGGGTCGTACTCTGCGGATGTTGTAGAGCATGAACCTACAGGAACGGGCCACCGCCTTGATGTTGGTGGAGAACGACAGGGTGTTGTGACACGAGGTATCTGCAGTACCAATATAAACTAGGTCCGTGATGACACGAGGTATCAGTGGTTACCACCAAGACTATCAGTGGAAAATACCTATGTAAACTAACGGAAAGGAGATATACACATTAGAAAAGGTTGATAGCAATTGAGTAAGAGATTAAAGAGACACATAGTCAGGCAGGAGAGCAACTATAGTAATTGGATAACGGTAGAAAGCACATACTTAGATCATAGAAATACGTACACAGATTTTGAGAATAAGCATAGTAACTACAGGGTTTACTAACAATGGGCGGTAAATCCTCGAAGGGAATCGCGGAATTAACGGGAGATGAGTAATATATGCAGGGGAAAGATAAGAGGAACATCTATTTTGGCCCGAAATGGAGGAAAAAGTATGAATTTGACGGACATTTAAATATAGAAAAACTGGAATCAATGATTAAACTAATAAATAGGGTTTGTGGGGACAAGGTAGAAAAGCAATGGACAGAAGGGCTCGTATTTGGCTGGCTGAAGCTAGAGAAAGAGCGGAGGGGGCAAACAAAAAGGGAGCTACTAAGGAGGAAGAATTAGATAGCCAGGGGCAGACAGAGAGGACTACCACTTCTCCCACAGAGACATCACCTAAACCCAAATTATACCCCTCCCTGGCAGTCCAGGGGGAGAGGGGAAATCCAGACGACGAGGTGGTAATGAAACGGACAGCTGGTCCTCAGGGAGCTGAGGGAGGAAGAGAGGAAGAGGCACAGAAAGGAGGACAGGATTTTGCAAATTTATGGAGAAAGTGGATAGAGGTAGAGAAAGGGAGGAAGTTAAAAAAGTGGATAGAGGTAGAGAAAGGGAGGAAGTTAAAAAAGTGGATAGAGACAGTCAAAAGAAAGGGGGAGATGGATGCTTTAACTGTCACAAACCGGGTCATTTTGCTAGAGATTGTGAGGCACCGTGTAAACACTGCACTAAAGTAGGCCATAACCACTGAGACTGTAGAAAGAGCAAACAGGTTGAGCATCTGACAGTTACTATCGGGGGTAATTCTAGACAAACATAAAGGAGGCCTTAAGGGGAAGGGACCTAAGAGAGAAGGGAAAACATGGACAGGATAAGACGATACAAAAATGTTTCAATTGCAATGAGACAGGACATTTCGCCCGGGAGTGTAAGGCTCCCCGTAAACATTGTGACCTAGTAGGACACAACCACTATTGGTATGTTTTGCCTGGAAAGATACGGTCACTAGTGTTTGTATAAGATATAAACGGAAGGTTTTAATAGCTTGTTTAGGTTAAATTGAGAGACTAATTTATTCAAAATGAATTTCGATGCAAGACGGTGTCTTGGCTAAATGGTCTGCTGGAATAACCTATTGAGAATGGAGTCGTATTTATATGACTGAATCATAGAAGAGACAGTTACCTAAATCTAATGAATTCTAAACAACAGCGGAGAGATAATTGCGATAGAGTTGTGCCCATCGAAATGTGTTTTTATTCTTATGGATTGAATGATGTCGGATAAAAGTGTTGTGATAGTTTCTGGTTATTGATTCTTGGTTTGATTGTTCCCACCTGTTCCCAGGAAGGCGATCTCCTCCCATGTCCAGGATCCCTTGCCGTCCAGGATGTCATCCCATGTCCCGCCCTCCTTTTTACCACGCTGCACGGTCCGTTGTTGTTGGGAAGTTCTGGCCGTTTAAAGAAGAGGACCAAGGTGCAGCGTTGTGAGCGTACATTTTCTCTTCATTTGGAAAAAGACGCCAAACAAAGTAACAAACACGACAAGAACAAATCGTGAAGCTAAACGCTATGTGCCCTAAACAACAGTCAACTTCCCACAAAGACAGGTGGGAAAAAGGGCTACCTGAGTATGGTTCTCAATCAGAGACAACGATAGACAGCTGTCCCTGATTGAGAACACTACCCTGCCAAAACATAGAAATACAAATAATAGAATATAGAATACCCACCCCAACTCACACCCTGACCAAACCAAAATAGAGACATAAAAAGAATCTCTAAGGTCAGGGCGTGACACAAGGACTACCAGTTATTCTTATTTTATTGTCTTACTATTTCCTTTTTTTATTTAGCAAATGTTTCTTACTTAATAACTCTTTATTGTACGGAAAGGGCTCGTAATTTAGCATTTCAAGGTAAATTCTTCACCTGTTGTATTCAGCGCATGTAACAAATCCATTTTATAATTTGAGGTGTCATGTTCCTGACCTTATTTTCCTTTGTTTAACTTTGTTTAGTTGGTCAGGACGTGAGCTGGGTGGGTAGTCTATGTTATGTGTTTCTATGTTGGGTTCAATGTGTTGCCTGATATGGTTCTCAATTAGGGGCAGGTGTTTGACGTTTCCTCTGATTGAGAACCATATTAAGGTAGGCTGTTCTCACTGTTTGTTTGTGTGTGATTGTTGCTGTGTCTGTGTTTGTTACGCCACACGGTACTGTCTCGTCTCGTTCGTTCATTCTTTCCTGTTCGTGCGTTCATTGTTTTTATGTTCACAAGTTCAGGTCTGTTTAACGTCATTTGTTGTTTTGTAGTTTATTCAAGTGTTCTTCGTGTTTCGTCTTCATTTAATAAATCATTATGTCTACATACCTCGCTGCGTGTTGGTCCGATCCATGCTCCTCCTCGTCTGAGGAGGAGAACGAATATGACAGCCTTTACATGAGGTCATTTCATTTTGGAGGAAGACAAAGGCCTGCTGAAACAAAATGGTGGCTGTTCCGTGTTCATCTCAGCAGCTTCTAAAGCTAAATTAGACCCTGCCCCCCCTGGTCAACATTAGATTATATAAGACCACCCTGAGGCTGGTTAAGTGGGAGGGGTGCCTATCACAACTAGGTAGACAGATGGGCCTAATAGAAATTGGTGCTAATCGTATTATTGTGACGGACATCATTGAGCAGGTCTGAGTAATAGGGGCCAGGCGGGGTGTTAAATAGTTCAACCAGGCTAATAGCTTCTGTGTCCAGTATTGATTGGCCGTCTGCTGGGATGGTTAAATAAAACATTTCCCAACAGAGAGTGAACGCACAGGCAGTGGTACCCTTAATCCCTATAGAGTAGGTTTCCACAGGCCTCTGGTCAAAAGCAGAGTGGTGACATTAGGAACGACTTAGTCCCACAGCCTCCATGCATACCTAACAGTTTGTGTCTTGATCTGCTCTCTGTGGACCAAAAAAAGGAAAGAGATAAATGTATTCCTACTGAAGAGTTTTAACCTCATCTAGAAGATCAACATGTTTTCCTCTGTACTGTACATGTAGAATATAATTGTTTTCTTTAAAGGTTTTTTTTTCTCTCCTGAGTAGCCTCGTTTCACCGCCAATGTTTTTTAATTAAACCATCTAGTGTTCAGCGAAATAACAACACAATGTCAAATACAGGGAGTCTAGTCAAATAATTAACATCCAATCACATTAACCGTTACTCTCCCGCGGAAAACCTTCACTCTTGAAGCAGACATTTAGAAACGAAACATAAGCCACGGGAGTTTTTTTGAGAGAGAATAAAGACGACTTTCGAGTGGTAAGACGTATACGTTATGTTTATGGGGGGTCAATTAAGGAAGACCTCTTCTGCAAACCACTGGAAACCAGAACAACAGGAGAGGATATTTTTAAAGTACTGGACAGCTTTGTGACATCAAATGGACTTTGGTGGTCAAGATGTGTTGGTATCTGTACTGATGATGCAAAAGCCAGGACAGGGAGACATAGTGGAGTGGTAGGCACGTGCAAGCAGTTGCTCCCGACGCCACTTGGGTAGAACTGCAGTATCAACCGAGAGGCTCTTGCTGCCAAGGGAATGCCTGACAGCTTGAAAGATGCTTTGGACACTAGAGTGAAAATAGTTATTGACATGAGAGAGACGAGCTTGAAGTTTTCTTTACTGACCATCATTTTTACTTGTTTGACCGCTGGCCTGAATGATCGGAATCTAGGATTACAGAGACTCTCCACAACTATAGTCAATGTGCGGAACAAAATGATGCAGGAACTTTCCCGAAACAGACGACACAAACAACTGGATTCGTTAACCCTTTCATGCCCTGCCTCCAGTCCACTTACCGATATCTGAACAAGAGAGCCTCGTCGAAATTGCAACAAGCGGTTGTGTGAAAATGGAATTGATGAGAAGGGCTTGAGTTTCTTGGCAAATCGCGCTGTTAAGACACTGATGCCCTTTGAAACCGCGTACCTACGTATGTGAGAGTAGATTCTCAGCCCTCACTAGCATGAAAACTAAATACAGGCACAGACAGTGTGTGGGAAATGATTTAAGACTGAGACTCCCTCCAATACAACCCAACATTGTAGAGTTATGTGCATCCTTTCAAGCACACCCTTCTCATTTACCTGTGGTGAGTTATTCACAATTTTTGATGAACAAATACGGTTTTATACGTAAGATGGTTAAATAAAGAGCACAAATATTGATTATTATTGTAACGATTTTCCTCCTCTTCTCCTGACTGACGGATGGCTCCAGCAGCTCAGGACAGGAGGGAGACTCCGGCTGCTCCGAACAGGAAGGAGACTTATTATTATAATATTATTTGTGCCCTGGTCTTATAAGAGCTCTTTGTCACTTCCCAGGAGCCGGGTTGTGACAAACACTCATTCTTAAGTTTAATAAATGTATAGTATAGTGTGTGTGGCAGGCTTACAATGATGGCAAAAAACAACATTTGAGAGTGCGCTGACCCTGCTGCTCGAGGGGGTACCAGCTGGAGGTTGAATGTTTGAAGGGGTACGGGACAATAAAAAGGCCTGGTACCATAACACCTTGTATATAGCCTCCACATTGACTCTGTACCGTAACACCCTGTATATAGCCTCCACATTGACTCTGTACCGTAACACCCTGTATATAGCCCCGCTGTTGTTATTTGTTATTCTTAAATCTTAATTTTTTAGGGATTTTCTTAAACCTGTATTGTTGGTTAAGTGCTTGTAAGTCAGCATTTCACTGTAAGATCTACGGCTCTTGTATTCGGCGCATGTGACAAATACAATTTGATGTGATTTGATGTACTGTTTAACCTGCTGTGATATCAGGACTAATTACTGTTTAACTTTCTGTAGTAAAAGAACCGTACAGTTTAATCCTTAAGAGTCCAGTGACGCACTGGTTAAAATCTAAGTAATATACTAATTAAACAAATCCCTGTCAAAAATCCGTCAGTTTAAGCGAGAGATATCAATACTTGTGCACGTTCTCCGTTCTGCTCTAAGACAAGTGTCAAGGGACTCGTCTGAAGATACCCACAAAAAACTAATGGAAGTATGGAGGTAGTTTGGTGCCCCCCAAAAAATAATGCTTTAAATATGTGTTAAAAGAACACTATATATACAAAAGTATTTGGACACCTCTTCAAATTAGTGGATTCGACTAATTCAGCTACACCCGTTGAGCACACAGCCATACAACCTCCATAGACAAACATTGGCAGTAGAATGGCCTCAGTGAAGAGCTCAGTGACTTTCAACGTGGCACCGTCATACGATGCCACCTTTCCAACAAGTCAGTTCCTCAAATTTCTGCCCTGCTAGAGCTGCACCAGGTCAACTGTTATTGTGAAGTGGAAATGTCTAGGAGCAACAGCGGCTCAGCCGCGAAGTAGTAGGCCACACAATCTCACAAAATGGCCCGCTGAGTGCTGAAGTGTGTATCGCATAAAAATCGTCTGTCCTCGGTTGCAACACTCACTACAGAGTTCCAAAATGCCTCTGGAAGCAACGTCAGCACAAGAACTGTTCGTTGGGAGCTTCATGAAATGGGTTTCCATGGCCGAGCAGAGCCTAAGATCACCAAGCCTAAGATCACCATGCGCAATGCCAAGTGTCGGCTGGATTGGTGTAAATTCCCTGATGGACATTCCTGGGTTTGGTGGATGCCAGGAGAATGCTACAATGCATCGCGCCAACTGTAAAGTTTGGTGGAGGAGGAATAATGTTCTGTTTCATGGATCCAGTGAAGGGAAATCTTAATGCTACATCATACAGTGACATTCTAGATGATTCTGTGCTTCCAACTTTGTGGCAACAGTTTGGTGAATGTCCTTTCCTGTTTCAGCATGACATTGCCCCCAATGCTCAAAGCGAGGTCCATACAAAAATAGTTTGTCGAGATCGGTGTGGAAGAATTTGACTGGTCTGCACAGAGCCCTGACCTCAACCCCATGGAACGCTTTTGGGATGAATTGGATCGCCGACTGCGAGCCAGGCCTAATCGGCCAACATCAGTGCCCGACCTCACTAATGCTCTTGTGGCTGAATGGAAGCAAGTCCCCGCAGCAATGTTCCAACATCTAGTGGAAAGCCTTCCCAGAAGAGTGGAGGCTGTTATAGCAGCAATGTTCCAACATCTAGTGGAAAGCCTTCCCAGAGAGTGGAGGCTGTTATAGCAGCAATGTTCCAACATCTAGTGGAAAGCCTTCCCAGAAGTGTGGAGGCTGTTATAGCAGCAATGTTCCAACATCTAGTGGAAAGCCTTCCCAGAAGAGTGGAGGCTGTTATAGCAGCAATGTTCCAACATCTAGTGGAAAGCCTTCCCAGAAGAGTGGAGGCTGTTATAGCAGCAATGTTCTAACATCTAGTGGAAAACCTTCCCAGAAGAGTGGAGGCTGTTATAGCAGCAATGTTCCAACATCTAGTGGAAAGCCTTCCCAGAAGAGTAGAGGCTGTTATAGCAGTAAAGGGGGGACCAACTCCATATTAATGGCCATGATTTTGGAATGAGATGTTGGACGAGCATGTGTCCACATACTTTAGGTCCATGGAATGTGTAATTATATATCCTGTGTTTTGTCTTATATCTTTTATTTATTTATTTTTATTTTTATTTTACCGTTATTTTACCAGGTAAGTTGACTGAGAACACGTTCTCATTTGCAGCAACGACCTGGGGAATAGATACAGGGGAGAGGAGGGGGATGAATGAGCCAATTGTAAACTGGGGATTATTAGGTGACCATGATGGTGTGAGGGCCAGATTGGGAATTTAGCCAGGACACCGGGGTTAACACCCCTACTCTTAGGATAAGTGCCATGGGATCTTTAATGACCTCAGAGAGTCAGGACACCCGTTTAACGTCCCATCCGAAAGATGGCACCCTACACACAGGGCAGTGTCCCCAATCACTGCCCTGGGGCATTGGGATATTTTATTAGACCAGAGGAAAGAGTGCCTCCTACTGGCCCTCCAATACCACATATCTTCTAGATTTACGACAGACCTTGTTTCTTATGATGTATATTTTGTCTTTTTAATGAATGTGTTATTCAATGTGTTTCTAAGGGATATAGTAGTAAAGGCCAAAATCTATATTTTTATCAAATCATTTTATTTGTTTAAATATGTTTTGATACCTAAACGGGTCATAAAATTAAAAATCAAATGATCAATGGTATGACTACCTTAAAACAATTCCGCAGGTTTGATGGTTGTGATTTGACCATCTTAAAACAATTCCATATGTGCTGTTTAACTTATAATTAGGACATTACTGTTTAACTAGCTGTACTATTAGGACATTACTGTTTAACTAGCTGTACTATTAGGACATTACTGTTTAACTAGCTGTACTATTAGGACATTACTGTTTAACTAGCTGTACTATTAGGACATTACTGTTTAACTTATAATTAGGACATTACTGTTTAACTAGCTGTACTATTAGGACATTACTGTTTAACTAGCTGTACTATTAGGACATTACTGTTTAACTAGCTGTACTATTAGGACATTACTGTTTAACTAGCTGTACTATTAGGACATTACTGTTTAACTTATAATTAGGACATTACTGTTTAACTAGCTGTACTATTAGGACATTACTGTTTAACTAGCTGTACTATTAGGACATTACTGTTTAACTAGCTGTACTATTAGGACATTACTGTTTAACTTATAATTAGGACATTACTGTTTAACTAGCTGTACTATTAGGACATTACTGTTTAACTTATAATTAGGACATTACTGTTTAACTAGCTGTACTATTAGGACATTACTGTTTAACTAGCTGTACTATTAGGACATTACTGTTTAACTTATAATTAGGACATTACTGTTTAACTAGCTGTACTATTAGGACATTACTGTTTAACTAGCTGTACTATTAGGACATTACTGTTTAACTAGCTGTACTATTAGGACATTACTGTTTAACTAGCTGTACTATTAGGACATTACTGTTTAACTAGCTGTACTATTAGGACATTACTGTTTAACTAGCTGTACTATTAGGACATTACTGTTTAACTAGCTGTACTATTAGGACATTACTGTTTAACTAGCTGTACTATTAGGACATTACTGTTTAACTAGCTGTACTATTAGGACATTACTGTTTAACTTATAATTAGAACATTACTGTTTAACTAGCTGTACTATTAGGACATTACTGTTTAACTTATAATTAGGACATTACTGTTTAACTAGCTGTACTATTAGGACATTACTGTTTAACTAGCTGTACTATTAGGACATTACTGTTTAACTTATAATTAGGACATTACTGTTTAACTAGCTGTACTATTAGGACATTACTGTTTAACTAGCTGTACTATTAGGACATTACTGTTTAACTAGCTGTACTATTAGGACATTACTGTTTAACTAGCTGTACTATTAGGACATTACTGTTTAACTAGCTGTACTATTAGGACATTACTGTTTAACTAGCTGTACTATTAGGACATTACTGTTTAACTTATAATTAGGACATTACTGTTTAACTAGCTGTACTATTAGGACATTACTGTTTAACTTATAATTAGGACATTACTGTTTAACTAGCTGTACTATTAGGACATTACTGTTTAACTAGCTGTACTATTAGGACATTACTGTTTAACTAGCTGTACTATTAGGACATTACTGTTTAACTAGCTGTACTATTAGGACATTACTGTTTAACTAGCTGTACTATTAGGACATTACTGTTTAACTAGCTGTACTATTAGGACATTACTGTTTAACTAGCTGTACTATTAGGACATTACTGTTTAACTAGCTGTACTATTAGGACATTACTGTTTAACTAGCTGTACTATTAGGACATTACTGTTTAACTAGCTGTACTATTAGGACATTACTGTTTAACTAGCTGTACTATTAGGACATTATTGTTTAACTAGCTGTACTATTAGGACATTACTGTTTAACTAGCTGTACTATTAGGACATTACTGTTTAACTAGCTGTACTATTAGGACATTACTGTTTAACTAGCTGTACTATTAGGACATTACTGTTTAACTAGCTGTACTATTAGGACATTACTGTTTAACTAGCTGTACTATTAGGACATTACTGTTTAACTAGCTGTACTATTAGGACATTACTGTTTAACTAGCTGTACTATTAGGACATTACTGTTTAACTAGCTGTACTATTAGGACATTACTGTTTAACTAGCTGTACTATTAGGACATTACTGTTTAACTTATAATTAGGACATTACTGTTTAACTAGCTGTACTATTAGGACATTACTGTTTAACTTATAATTAGGACATTACTGTTTAACTAGCTGTACTATTAGGACATTACTGTTTAACTAGCTGTACTATTAGGACATTACTGTTTAACTAGCTGTACTATTAGGACATTACTGTTTAACTAGCTGTACTATTAGGACATTACTGTTTAACTAGCTGTACTATTAGGACATTACTGTTTAACTAGCTGTACTATTAGGACATTACTGTTTAACTAGCTGTACTATTAGGACATTACTGTTTAACTAGCTGTACTATTAGGACATTACTGTTTAACTAGCTGTACTATTAGGACATTACTGTTTAACTAGCTGTACTATTAGGACATTACTGTTTAACTAGCTGTACTATTAGGACATTATTGTTTAACTAGCTGTACTATTAGGACATTACTGTTTAACTAGCTGTACTATTAGGACATTACTGTTTAACTAGCTGTACTATTAGGACATTACTGTTTAACTAGCTGTACTATTAGGACATTACTGTTTAACTAGCTGTACTATTAGGACATTACTGTTTAACTAGCTGTACTATTAGGACATTACTGTTTAACTAGCTGTACTATTAGGACATTACTGTTTAACTAGCTGTACTATTAGGACATTACTGTTTAACTAGCTGTACTATTAGGACATTATTGTTTAACTAGCTGTACTATTAGGACATTATTGTTTAACTAGCTGTACTATTAGGACATTACTGTTTAACTAGCTGTACTATTAGGACATTATTGTTTAACTAGCTGTACTATTAGGACATTATTGTTTAACTAGCTGTACTATTAGGACATTACTGTTTAACTAGCTGTACTATTAGGACATTACTGTTTAACGAGTTTACTTCACAACCCCACAGAGCTGTGCAGTATGGGTAACCGTGGTCATTAACTTTGACACTTTAGTCACCATCTCAGGTTCTTAACTAACAAGGCAGGTCCTACAGGCCCTAGTTTTGTCACACCTGGACTACTGTTCAGTCATGTGGTCAGATGCCACAAAAAAGGACTTAGGAAAATTGCATTTGGCTCAGAACAGGGCAGTACGTCTGGCACTTGGATGTACACAGAGAGCTAATATTAATAATATGCATGTCAATCTCCTGGCTGAAAGTGGAGGAGAGATTGACTTCATCACTACTTGTTTTTGTGTATTGACATGTTGAATACACTAAGCTGTCTGTTTAAAATACTAGCACATAGCTCAGACTCCTATGCATACCCCACAAGACATGCCACCAGAGGTCTCTTCACAGTCCCCAAGTCCAGAACAGACTATGGGAGGCGCACAGTACTACATAGAGCCACGACTACATGGAACTCTATTCCACAGTACTACATAGAGCCACGACTACATGGAACTCTATTCCACATCAGGTAACTGATGCAGCAGTAGAATCAGATTTAAAAAACAGGTATAAAAATACACCTTATGGAACAGCGGGGACTGTGAAGCAACACAAACATAGGCACAGACACACACACACACACACACATGATAACATACGCACTATACACACACGTGGATTTAGTACCGTATATATGTGGTAGTGCTGGAGAAGGGGCCTGAGGGCACACAGTGTGTTGTGAAATCTGTGTAGGTACTGTAATGTTTTTAAAATTGTATAATTAATTTTGCTGGACCCCAGGAAGAGTAATGGGGATACATAATAAATACATATCTCTGCCTCTTTTTGTAGAACCTTTTTTTAACTAGGCAGGTCAGTTAAAATTCTCATTTCCCGGCCAAACCCTCCCCTAACCCGGCCAAACCCTCCCCTAACCCGGCCAAACCCTCCCCTAACCCGGCCAAACCCTCCCCTAACCCGGACAAACCCTCCCCTAACCCGGCCAAACCCTCCCCAACCCTCCCCTAACCCGGCCAAACCCTCCCCTACCCTGGCCAAACCCTCCCCTAACCCGGCCAAACCCTCCCCTAACCCGGCCAAACCCTCCCCTAACCCGGCCAAACCCTCCCCTAACCCGCCCTAACCCGGCCAAACCTTCCCCTAACCCGGCCAAACCCTTCCCTAACCCGGCCAAACCCTCCCCTAACCCGCCCTAACCCGGCCAAACCCTCCCCTAACCCGGACAAACCCTCTCCTACCCCGGCCAAACCCTCCCCTAACCCGGCCAAACCCTCCCCTAACCCGGCCAAACCCTCCCCTAACCTGGACAAACCCTCCCCTAACCCGGCCAAACCCTCCCCTAACCCGGCCAAACCCTCCCCTACCCCGGACAAACCCTCCCCTAACCCGGCCAAACCCTCCCCTAACCCGGCCAAACACTCCCCTAACCCGGCCAAACTCTCCCCTAACCCGGCCAAACCCTCCCATAACCCGGCCGAACCCTCCCCTACCCCGGACAAACCCTCCCCTAACCCGGCCACACCCTCCCATAACCCGGCCGAACCCTCCGCTAACCCGGCCACACCCTCCCCTAACCCGGCCAAACCTTCCCCTAACCCGGCCAAACCCTTCCCTAACCCGGCCAAACCCTCCCCTAACCCGCCCTAACCCGGCCAAACCCTCCCCTAACCCGGACAAACCCTCTCCTACCCCGGCCAAACCCTCCCCTAACCCGGCCAAACCCTCCCCTAACCCGGCCAAACCCTCCCCTAACCTGGACAAACCCTCCCCTAACCCGGCCAAACCCTCCCCTAACCCGGCCAAACCCTCCCCTACCCCGGACAAACCCTCCCCTAACCCGGCCAAACCCTCCCCTAACCCGGCCAAACACTCCCCTAACCCGGCCAAACTCTCCCCTAACCCGGCCAAACCCTCCCATAACCCGGCCGAACCCTCCCCTACCCCGGACAAACCCTCCCCTAACCCGGCCACACCCTCCCATAACCCGGCCGAACCCTCCGCTAACCCGGCCACACCCTCCCCTAACCCGGCCGAACCCTCCCCTAACCCGGCCAAACCCTCCCATAACCCGGCCGAACCCTCCCCTAACCCGGCCACACCCTCCCATAACCCGGCCGAACCCTCCCCTAACCCGGCCAAACCCTCTCCTACCCCGGACAACGCTGGTCCAATTGTGCGCCACCTTATGGGACTCCCTATCATGGCCGGTTGTGATACAGCCTGGAATGGAACCAGGGTCTGTAGTGACGCCTCTAGCACTGTGATACAGCCTGGAATGGAACCAGGGTCTGTAGTGACGCCACTAGCACTGTGATACAGCCTGGAATGGAACCAGGGTCTGTAGTGACGCCTCTAGCACTGTGATACAGCCTGGAATGGAACCAGGGTCTGTAGTGACGCCTCTAGCACTGTGATACAGCCTGGAATGGAACCAGGGTCTGTAGTGACGCCTCTAGCACTGTGATACAGCCTGGAATGGAACCAGGGTCTGTAGTGACGCCTCTAGCACTGTGATACAGCCTGGAATGGAACCAGGGCCTGTAGTGACGCTGCACCACTCTAAATAAACCCACCAGATGTCTGCCTTTTAAAGGTAGAGCGTAATATCTCTGCCTGGTTGGATATCTTTAATGTTAGGGCTCAGAGGGGGGATATGAAAGGGATTGTCATTTTGAAATTTCAAAGTGTAAATTGGGTTAACGATGTAAACGTTATGCTGCCGCAGGTTCTATCAGTCTGGTTGGAAGATAAGCCAGCTACAAAAACACTTTATAGAGGAGAGTTTGTCCTCGTTTTATCGATGAGTCATCTCGTGTGTTTATTCTGGAGTGTGCTTGAAAATCAAACTTAATTGAACTCTGTGATGACAATGAGGTTCATGTATTTTTTGGGGGGGAAACAATTTCCAAAAATACCCTAATTTTCACTGAATACAAAAACAAACAAACAGACATTATTAAAGTATTTTCAAGACAATTATTGCAGTGAACAATTATAAATGTATGTGTGTTCATTCAAGTGGAACTTCAGTGTTTTTACTACTTTGCAGATATGAAACAACAGACAATCATAAACATACAAGATTCCCAGTTTTATGACAGGAAATGACATAATGTACAGTAAGACATTGTTGGCAGAACAGATGGAAGCAGTTTTATGACAGGAAATTACATAATGTACATTGTAAACAAACAGTCCAGTTCATAGTGAATGATGACAGGCCCTACTTCCTGTAAACACACAGTCCAGTTCATAGTGAATGATGACAGGTCCTACTTCCTGTAAACACACAGTCCAGTTCATAGTGAATGATGACAGGTCCTACTTCCTGTAAACACACAGTCCAGTTCATAGTGAATGATGACAGGCCCTACTTCCTGTAAACACACAGTCCAGTTCATAGTGAATGATGTAGAGGCCCTACTGCCTGTAAACACACAGTCCAGTTCATAGTGAATGATGACAGGCCCTACTGCCTGTAAACACACAGTTCATAGTGAATGATGACAGGCCCTACTTCCTGTAAACACACAGTTCATAGTGAATGATGACAGGTCCTACTGCCTGTAAACACACAGTCCAGTTCATAGTGAATGATGAGGCCCTACTTCCTGTAAACACACAGTCCAGTTCATAGTGAATGATGAGGCCCTACTGCCTGTAAACACACAGTCCAGATCAAAGTGAATGAAGGCAGGCCCGTGTGGTAAATAGCTTATTTGTATAAAGGCCTCCTAAAGCTCTGATTGGCTACCGGTCTGTGTAGAATCCGGTCGTGGACAAGTCAGATGTTTTTACTAGGTTTTATTTACTGCAGTGTCTTTTAATTGTCCCAATGCACGGCCACTTCCCCACTCCATATAGCTATAGCGTTACTATACATAATTCCTAGACATTCTATGAATGAATGAAAATTATCATATTTAAGTGCTCGCTTGTCAGAAAATGTTTAACAAAGTGTCGCATTCTTCCTGAGGGTGGAAATAAACAGATTTTAATAAGACTTCATGATGCCTAAATGCTGTCAGTTCCACTTCAAATTCAAGCAGAGGATTAAAAATGAAATAAGATTTAAAAAAAGATGGCAAATCTCTCTACCAACATAGTCTGATAGTTAATAATAAAAATAATAAAAAAATAAATCTAATATTTTCTCCCCTGATGTCCCAAAATAAGTTAGAGGAAGCTGTTTTTATTCTTGGAATTGACAGGAAGCCATTTTGGAGTAGTCTCAGAACCCCAGACCTAGGTGCACCTTCGAAAGGGGGGACAAAAATGAATTACTGTAGGATCAAGAAGATGTTTAGTATGACTTAAATCTTTTGGAATATATCCACAGGGAATCTCTTGGCTAATCGATAATTGGTAATCCGTTTGTTACACTGTTAAATCACATATTATGATATACATCAAAACGCTGGTATCCCTTTGTAGAAGAAGAACACATCTCTATTTAATCAGAAACTTGAAATGGTGAAGGTGCTGATGTATTCATCATGGATTCGCTGTATCTACCGTAGACAAAGAGAGAGAGAGAGAGAGAGACAGAGAGAGACAGCGAGAGGGAGACAGCGAGAGAGAGAGACAGCGAGAGGGAGACAGCGAGAGAGAGAGACAGCGAGAAAGGGAGGTGGACAGAGAGAGAGAGAGAGAGACAGAGAGAGACAGCGAGAGGGAGACAGCGAGAGAGAGACAGCGAGAGAGAGACAGCGAGAGAGAGACAGAGAGAGAGAGAGAGAGACAGAGAGAGAGGGAGGTGGACAGAGAGAGGGAGAGACAGCGAGAGGGAGACAGCGAGAGAGAGAGAGAGACAGAGAGACAGAGAGAAAGGGAGGTGGACAGAGAGAGAGAGAGAGACAGAGAGAGACAGCGAGAGGGAGACAGCGAGAAAGGGAGGTGGACAGAGAGAGAGAGAGAGAGACAGAGAGAGACAGCGAGAGGGAGACAGCGAGAGAGAGACAGCGAGAGAGAGACAGCGAGAGAGAGACAGCGAGAGAGAGACAGCGAGAGAGAGACAGCGAGAGAGAGACAGCGAGAGAGAGAGAGAGAGAGAGGTAGAGAGACAGAGGTAGAGAGACAGAGGTAGAGAGACAGAGACAGAGAGAGAGACAGAGAGAGAGACAGAGAGAGACAGAGAGAGAGAGACAGAGAGAGAGAGAGAGAACTGCAGTGTGTCACATCTTCATCGACTCCAACAGCGTCATAAATGCCCTCAAGGTAGCCCAGTGGTAATTATTGATTTATCTGGTCCAGGATTTAATTACATGTGAGAGTTGATCTCTAGTGATTAGATGACATTTGAACGTAATTGTTCTTCTTCTCTTGACAGGAATCAGCGGCTGGTTAAAATGATGGTTTTATACCAGCTGCCATTGAAACATGGCTCAATAGCATGGCATTCGATGGATAACGACGATACAGCAACACATTGTATACGTCATCCCTAGTGACACAGCCATGTTTTCTCGTCTCTGTAGAATATCATTAATTGAAGGCCGTGTGGTGAGATTTTGACTCATTCTGCAACGTAGGAAAGGAAATTAGAAATCTATTACACTGGAGGCTGGAGAATATATCCACATCACCGTCCATCTGAAGGTGTTTCGGGTGTTTTAGATGAGGAGGATATTACAATCACACAACGTCGACAACACTTACGCGAGGAGAGATAACTGCTTTGGTTGTGATTGAATGCAGAGTGTCAGCCGGTACTCTCTGTGTGTGTGTGTGTGTGTGTGTGTGTGTGTGTGTGTGTGTGTGTGTGTGTGTGTGTGTGTGTGTGTGTGTGTGTGTGTGTGTGTGTGTGTGTGTGTGTGTGTGTGTGTGTGTGTGGGTGTGCGGGTGCGTGTGCGTGTGCGTGTGTGTGCGTGTGTGTGTGTGCGTGGGTGTGCGTGGGTGTTAGCGTGTTAGCAGTGGAGTAGTCTTACTTAAGTAGAAATACTTTAAAGTACTACTTAAGTAGTTTTTGGGGTATATGTACTTTACTATATGTACTTTTGACAACTTTTGCTTTTATTTCACTAAATTATTAAAGGAAATACTGTACTTTTTACTCCATACCTTTTCTTTAACAAGCAAAAGTACTTGTTACATTTTCAATGCTTGGCAGGACAGGAAAATAGTACAATTCACACACTTATCAACCGATCATCCCTGGTCATCCCTACTGCCTCTGATCTGGAGGACTCACTAAACAGAGAACATCCCTGGTCATCCCTACTGCCTCTGATCTGGAGTACTCACTAAACAGAGAACATCCCTGGTCATCCCTACTGTCTCTGATCTGGAGGACTCACTAAACAGAGAACATCACTGGTCATCCCTAGTGCCTCTGATCTGGAGGACTCACTAAACAGAGAACATCCCTGGTCATCCCTACTGCCTCTGATCTGGAGTACTCACTAAACAGAGAACATCCCTGGTCATCCCTACTGCCTCTGATCTGGAGGACTCACTAAACAGACAACATCCCTACTGCCTCTGATCTGGAGGACTCACTAAACAGAGAACATCCCTGGTCATCCCTACTGCCTCTGATCTGGAGGACTCACTAAACAGAGAACATCCCTGGTCATCCCTACTGCCTCTGATCTGGTGGACTCACTAAACAGAGAACATCCCTGGTCATCCCTAATGCCTCTGATCTGGAGGACTCACTAAACAGAGAACATCCCTGGTCATCCCTACTGTCTCTGATCTGGAGGACTCACTAAACAGAGAACATCCCTGGTCATCCCTACTGCCTCTGATCTGGAGGACTCACTAAACACAGGTGCTTCGTTTGTAAATGAGGTCTGAATGTTTCTTTCCGTAAAGAAAAAAAAAATGCAAAATGGTGCAGTACCAAATTATAAAAAAATATTTTTTTCTTTTGATCCCTAAATATATTTTAAACCAAATACTTTTAGACTTTTACACAAGTACTATTTTCCTGGGTGACATTAACTTTTATTTATTATGGGTCATTTTCTAAAAATAATCTCTATTAAGACAGTTTGCCACTTTTTCCACCACTGCTTGTTCATATAACTTGTCTTTCCTTTCTCCCCTTCCCTCATCTCATCTCATCCCCTCCTCCCCTCCTCCCTTCTCCTCTCTCCTCTCTCCACTCTCCTTTCCTCTCTCCTCCTCCCCTCTCCCTGCTCTCCTCCCCTCTCTTTTCCTCTCCCCTCTCATCCCATCCTCCCCTACCCTCCCCTACCCTCCCCTCCCCCTTCTCCTCTCCACTCTCCTTTCCCCTCTCCTCCTCCCCTCTCCCTGCTCTCCTCTCTTCTCCTCCCCTCCTCCCTTCTCCTCTCCACTCTCCTCCCCTATCTCCTCTTCTCTCCTCTTCTCCTCCCCTCCCCTCTCCCCTCTCCTCTCCTCTCCTCCCCTCTCCCATCTCCTCTCTCTTCCCTCTCCTCTCTCCTCTCTCTTCCTCTGCCCTCTCCTCTCCTCTCCTCTCCTCTCCTCTCCTCTCCTCTCCTCTCCTCTCCTCTCCTCTCCTCTCTTCTGCTCTTTCCTCTGCTCTCCCCTCCCCTCTCCTCTTCTCCTCCCCTCCCCTCTCCCCTCTCCTCTCCTCTCCTCCCCTCTCCCATCTCCTCTCTCTTCCCTCTCCTCTCTCCTCTCTCTTCCTCTGCCCTCTCCTCTCCTCTCCTCTCCTCTCCTTTCCTCTCCTCTCCTCTCCTCTCCTCTCCTCTCCTCTCCTCTGCTCTTTCCTCTGCTCTCCCCTCCCCTCTCCTGCTGCTCTCCCCTCCCCTGTCTTGTTATGGTAGCGAGAGGATATGGATGAATGTCAGCAGCTACCTCACTCCATCAATATGAGACGCTAAAGAGAGAAAATTAAATACAAGCGCAACAGGAAATATCACCTGACAACACGTTGCGGGAGCTGGCGGAATGCTGTTTAAACACAAACTGGCAATTAACCAATGAGCAATGCACTTCATGATACAAGAGGATTGTTCAAACCACTATTCCACCAGGAAATCTACTCACCAGTTACTGGAGAGAGATAGAGAGGGAGAGAGAGAGTGTGAGAGAGAGAAGAGAGAGTGAGAGAGAGAGGAGGATAGAGAGAGGGAGAGTGAGAGAGGGGGAGAGAGAGAGGGGGAGAGTGTGAGAGGGGGAGAGTGTGCGAGGGGGAGAGTGTGAGAGGGGGAGAGAGAGAGAGTGTGCGAGAGAGGAGAGAGAGAGTATGTGTGAGAGAGGGGAGAGAGAGAGAGAGAGAGAGAGAGAGAGAGAGAGAGATAGATGGACAGAGAGAGAAAGATGGTGAGAGAGAAATGGAGGGACTGTATATGTAATTACAAAGGTAATTTAGCCTTAACGTATTTCTAATTTCACAGTGATCAATCCTCTCCCTCCTCTCTCGTCTCTCAGGCTCCCTCTCCTCTCTATCACTCTCCACTCTCCTCTGTCAGGCTCCTTCTCCCCTCTCCCAGTCTTCTCTGTCCTCTGTCCCGCTCTCCCCTGCCAGGGGAGGTAGAAGAGAAAAGACAGAGAGAGTCCTCGGAACAATGTGTCCAGTTCAGTTCTGACGTCAACAGATCCGCCGTTAGTTCATTCCCTTTTAAAGGCAAATTTTCCAGTGTGATTGGAAACGGCATTTTACGGTAAATGCTACAAGCACGCTGTAATGCATCATTACATGTCAAGCACGCTATAATGCATCATTACATGTCAAGCACGCTATAATGCAGTATTACATGTCAAGCACGCTGTAATGCATCATTACATGTCAAGCACGCTATAATGCATCATTACATGTCAAGCACGCTATAATGCATCATTACATGTCAAGCACGCTATAATGCATCATTACATGTCAAGCACGCTATGATGCAGTATTACATGTCAAGCACGCTGTAATGCATCATTACATGTCAAGCACGCTATAATGCATCATTACATGTCAAGCACGCTATAATGCATCATTACATGTCAAGCACGCTATAATGCATCATTACATGTCAAGCACGCTATAATGCATCATTACATGTCAAGCACGCTATAATGCAGTATTACATGTCAAGCACGCTATAATGCATCATTACATGTCAAGCACGCTGTAATGCAGTATTACATGTCAAGCACGCTATAATGCATCATTACATGTCAAGCACGCTATAATGCATCATTACATGTCAAGCACGCTGTAATGCATCATTACATGTCAAGCATACTATAATGCATCATTACATGTCAAGCACGCTATAATGCATCATTACATGTCAAGCACGCTGTAATGCATCATTACATGTCAAGCACGCTATAATGCATCATTACATGTCAAGCACGCTGTAATGCATCATTACATGTCAAGCACGCTATAATGCATCATTACATGTCAAGCACGCTGTAATGCATCATTACATGTCAAGCACGCTATAATGCATCATTACATGTCAAGCACGCTATAATGCATCATTACATGTCAAGCACGCTATAATGCATCATTACATGTCAAGCACGCTATAATGCATCATTACATGTCAAGCACGCTATAATGCATCATTACATGTCAAGCACGCTGTAATGCAGTATTAAATGTCAAGCACGCTATAATGCATCATTACATGTCAAGCACGCTATAATGCATCATTACATGTCAAGCACGCTGTAATGCAGTATTACATGTCAAGCACGCTATAATGCATCATTACATGTCAAGCACGCTATAATGCATCATTACATGTCAAGCACGCTGTAATGCATCATTACATGTCAAGCACGCTATAATGCATCATTACATGTCAAGCACGCTATAATGCATCATTACATGTCAAGCACGCTGTAATGCAGTATTACATGTCAAGCACGCTATAATGCATCATTACATGTCAAGCACGCTATAATGCATCATTACATGTCAAGCACGCTATAATGCATCATTACATGTCAAGCACGCTATAATGCAGTATTACATGTCAAGCACGCTATAATGCAGTATTACATGTCAAGCACTCTATAATGCATCATTACATGTCAAGCACAATGTAATGCATCATTACATGTCAAGCACGCTATAATGCATCATTAAATGTCAAGCACGCTATAATGCAACATTAAATGTCAAGCACGCTGTAATGCATCATTACATGTCAAGCACGCTATAATGCATCATTAAATGTCAAGCACGCTGTAATGCATCATTACATGTCAAGCACTCTATAATGCAGTATTACATGTCAAGCACGCTATAATGCATCATTAAATGTCAAGCACGCTGTAATGCATCATTACATGTCAAGCACGCTGTATTGCATCATTACATGTCAAGCACGCTGTAATGCATCATTACATGTCAAGCACGCTATAATGTCAAGCACGCTATAATGCAGTATTACATGTCAAGCACGCTATAATGCAGTATTAAATGTCAAGCACGCTGTAATGCATCATTACATGTCAAGCACGCTATAATGCAACATTAAATGTCAAGCACGCTGTAATGCAGTATTACATGTCAAGCACGCTATAATGCCTCATTACATGTCAAGCACGCTGTAATGCATCATTACATGTCAAGCACGCTATAATGTCAAGCACGCTATAATGCATCATTACATGTCAAGCACGCTGTAATGCATCATTACATGTCAAGCACGCTATAATGCATCATTACATGTCAAGCACGCTGTAATGCATCATTACATGTCAAGCACGCTGTAATGCATCATTACATGTCAAGCACGCTATAATGCATCATTACATGTCAAGCACGCTATAATGCATCATTACATGTCAAGCACGCTGTAATGCATCATTACATGTCAAGCACGCTATAATGCATCATTACATGTCAAGCACGCTATAATGCAGTATTACATGTCAAGCACGCTATAATGCATCATTACATGTCAAGCACGCTGTAATGCATCATTACATGTCAAGCACGCTATAATGCATCATTACATGTCAAGCACGCTATAATGCATCATTACATGTCAAGCACGCTATAATGCCTCATTACATGTCAAGCACGCTATAATGCATCATTACATGTCAAGCACTCTATAATGCATCATTACATGTCGAGCACGCTATAATGCAGTATTACATGTCAAGCACTCTATAATGCATCATTACATGTCAAGCACGCTATAATGCAGTATTACATGTCAAGCACTCTATAATGCATCATTACATGTCAAGCACGCTGTAATGCATCATTACATGTCAAGCACGCTGTAATGCAGTATTACATGTCAATTACGCTATAATGCAGTATTACATGTCAAGCACGCTGTAATGCAGTATTACATGTCAAGCACGCTATAATGCATCATTACATGTCAAGCACGCTGTAATGCAGTATTACATGTCAAGCACGCTGTAATGCAGTATTACATGTCAAGCACGCTATAATGCCTCATTACATGTCAAGCACGCTATAATGCATCATTACATGTCAAGCACGCTGTAATGCAGTATTACATGTCAAGCACGCTATAATGCATCATTACATGTCAAGCACGCTATAATGCATCATTACATGTCAAGCACGCTATAATGCATCATTACATGTCAAGCACGCTATAATGCATCATTACATGTCAAGCATGCTGTAATGCATCATTACATGTCAAGCACGCTGTAATGCATCATTACATGTCAAGCACGCTATAATGTCAAGCACGCTATAATGCATCATTACATGTCAAGCACGCTGTAATGTCAAGCACGCTATAATGCAGTATTACATGTCAAGCACGCTGTAATGCATCATTACATGTCAAGCACGCTATAATGCATCATTACATGTCAAGCACGCTATAATGCATCATTACATGTCAAGCACGCTGTAATGCATCATTACATGTCAAGCACGCTGTAATGCATCATTACATGTCAAGCACTCTATAATGCATCATTACATGTCAAGCACGCTATAATGCATCATTACATGTCAAGCACGCTATAATGCAGTATTACATGTCAAGCACGCTATAATGCAGTATTACATGTCAAGCACTCTATAATGCATCATTACATGTCAAGCACAATGTAATGCATCATTACATGTCAAGCACGCTATAATGCATCATTAAATGTCAAGCACGCTGTAATGCATCATTACATGTCAAGCACGCTATAATGCATCATTACATGTCAAGCACGCTGTAATGCATCATTACATGTCAAGCACGCTATAATGCATCATTAAATGTCAAGCACGCTGTAATGCATCATTACATGTCAAGCACTCTATAATGCAGTATTACATGTCAAGCACGCTATAATGCATCATTAAATGTCAAGCACGCTGTAATGCATCATTACATGTCAAGCACGCTATAATGTCAAGCACGCTATAATGCATCATTACATGTCAAGCACGCTGTAATGTCAAGCACGCTATAATGCAGTATTACATGTCAAGCACGCTGTAATGCATCATTACATGTCAAGCACGCTATAATGCATCATTACATGTCAAGCACGCTATAATGCATCATTACATGTCAAGCACGCTGTAATGCATCATTACATGTCAAGCACGCTGTAATGCATCATTACATGTCAAGCACTCTATAATGCATCATTACATGTCAAGCACGCTATAATGCATCATTACATGTCAAGCACGCTATAATGCAGTATTACATGTCAAGCACGCTATAATGCAGTATTACATGTCAAGCACTCTATAATGCATCATTACATGTCAAGCACAATGTAATGCATCATTACATGTCAAGCACGCTATAATGCATCATTAAATGTCAAGCACGCTATAATGCAACATTAAATGTCAAGCACGCTGTAATGCATCATTACATGTCAAGCACGCTATAATGCATCATTACATGTCAAGCACGCTGTAATGCATCATTACATGTCAAGCACGCTATAATGCATCATTAAATGTCAAGCACGCTGTAATGCATCATTACATGTCAAGCACTCTATAATGCAGTATTACATGTCAAGCACGCTATAATGCATCATTAAATGTCAAGCACGCTGTAATGCATCATTACATGTCAAGCACGCTGTAATGCATCATTACATGTCAAGCACGCTGTAATGCATCATTACATGTCAAGCACGCTATAATGTCAAGCACGCTATAATGCAGTATTACATGTCAAGCACGCTATAATGCAGTATTAAATGTCAAGCACGCTGTAATGCATCATTACATGTCAAGCACGCTATAATGCAGTATTACATGTCAAGCACGCTATAATGCCTCATTACATGTCAAGCACGCTGTAATGCATCATTACATGTGAAGCACGCTATAATGTCAAGCACGCTATAATGCATCATTACATGTCAAGCACGCTGTAATGCATCATTACATGTCAAGCACGCTGTAATGCCTCATTACATGTCAAGCACGCTATAATGCATCATTACATGTCAAGCACGCTATAATGCAGTATTACATGTCAAGCACGCTATAATGCATCATTACATGTCAAGCACGCTGTAATGCATCATTACATGTCAAGCACGCTATAATGCATCATTACATGTCAAGCACGCTGTAATGCATCATTACATGTCAAGCACGCTGTAATGCATCATTACATGTCAAGCACGCTGTAATGCATCATTACATGTCAAGCACGCTGTAATGCATCATTACATGTCAAGCACGCTATAATGCATCATTACATGTCAAGCACGCTATAATGCAGTATTACATGTCAAGCACGCTATAATGCATCATTACATGTCAAGCACGCTGTAATGCATCATTACATGTCAAGCACGCTATAATGCAGTATTACATGTCAAGCACGCTATAATGCAGTATTACATGTCAAGCACGCTATAATGCATCATTACATGTCAAGCACGCTATAATGCATCATTACATGTCAAGCACGCTATAATGCATCATTACATGTCAAGCACGCTGTAATGCATCATTACATGTCAAGCACGCTGTAATGCCTCATTACATGTCAAGCACGCTATAATGCATCATTACATGTCAAGCACGCTATAATGCAGTATTACATGTCAAGCACGCTATAATGCATCATTACATGTCAAGCACGCTGTAATGCATCATTACATGTCAAGCACGCTATAATGCATCATTACATGTCAAGCACGCTGTAATGCATCATTACATGTCAAGCACGCTGTAATGCATCATTACATGTCAAGCACGCTGTAATGCATCATTACATGTCAAGCACGCTGTAATGCATCATTACATGTCAAGCACGCTATAATGCATCATTACATGTCAAGCACGCTATAATGCAGTATTACATGTCAAGCACGCTATAATGCATCATTACATGTCAAGCACGCTGTAATGCATCATTACATGTCAAGCACGCTATAATGCAGTATTACATGTCAAGCACGCTATAATGCAGTATTACATGTCAAGCACGCTATAATGCATCATTACATGTCAAGCACGCTATAATGCATCATTACATGTCAAGCACGCTATAATGCATCATTACATGTCAAGCACGCTATAATGCATCATTACATGTCAAGCACGCTATAATGCCTCATTACATGTCAAGCACGCTATAATGCATCATTACATGTCAAGCACTCTATAATGCATCATTACATGTCGAGCACGCTATAATGCAGTATTACATGTCAAGCACTCTATAATGCATCATTACATGTCAAGCACGCTATAATGCAGTATTACATGTCAAGCACTCTATAATGCATCATTACATGTCAAGCACGCTGTAATGCATCATTACATGTCAAGCACGCTGTAATGCAGTATTACATGTCAAGCACGCTATAATGCAGTATTACATGTCAAGCACGCTGTAATGCAGTATTACATGTCAAGCACGCTATAATGCATCATTACATGTCAAGCACGCTGTAATGCAGTATTACATGTCAAGCACGCTGTAATGCAGTATTACATGTCAAGCACGCTATAATGCCTCATTACATGTCAAGCACGCTATAATGCATCATTACATGTCAAGCACGCTGTAATGCAGTATTACATGTCAAGCACGCTATAATGCATCATTACATGTCAAGCACGCTATAATGCATCATTACATGTCAAGCACGCTATAATGCATCATTACATGTCAAGCACGCTATAATGCATCATTACATGTCAAGCATGCTGTAATGCATCATTACATGTCAAGCACGCTGTAATGCATCATTACATGTCAAGCACGCTATAATGTCAAGCACGCTATAATGCATCATTACATGTCAAGCACGCTGTAATGTCAAGCACGCTATAATGCAGTATTACATGTCAAGCACGCTGTAATGCATCATTACATGTCAAGCACGCTATAATGCATCATTACATGTCAAGCACGCTATAATGCATCATTACATGTCAAGCACGCTGTAATGCATCATTACATGTCAAGCACGCTGTAATGCATCATTACATGTCAAGCACTCTATAATGCATCATTACATGTCAAGCACGCTATAATGTCAAGCACGCTGTAATGCATCATTACATGTCAAGCACGCTATAATGCATCATTACATGTCAAGCACGCTGTAATGCATCATTACATGTCAAGCACGCTGTAATGCATCATTACATGTCAAGCACGCTATAATGCATCATTACATGTCAAGCACGCTATAATGCAGTATTACATGTCAAGCACGCTGTAATGCATCATTACATGTCAAGCACGCTGTAATGCAGTATTACATGTCAAGCACGCTATAATGCCTCATTACATGTCAAGCACGCTGTAATGCATCATTACATGTCAAGCACGCTATAATGTCAAGCACGCTATAATGCCTCATTACATGTCAAGCACGCTATAATGCCTCATTACATGTCAAGCACGCTATAATGCATCATTACATGTCAAGCACGCTGTAATGCATCATTACATGTCAAGCACGCTATAATGTCAAGCACGCTGTAATGCAGTATTACATGTCAAGCACGCTATAATGTCAAGCACGCTGTAATGCATCATTACATGTCAAGCACGCTGTAATGTCAAGCACGCTGTAATGCAGTATTACATGTCAAGCACGCTATAATGCATCATTACATGTCAAGCACGCTGTAATGCATCATTACATGTCAAGCACGCTGTAATGCATCATTACATGTCAAGCACGCTATAATGCATCATTAAATGTCAAGCACGCTATAATGCATCATTACATGTCAAGCACGCTGTAATGTCAAGCACTCTGTAATGCAGTATTACATGTCAAGCACGCTGTAATGTCAAGCACGCTATAATGCATCATTACATGTCAAGCACGCTATAATGCATCATTACATGTCAAGCACGCTGTAATGCAGTATTACATGTCAAGCACGCTATAATGCATCATTACATGTCAAGCACGCTGTAATGCAGTATTACATGTCAAGCACGCTATAATGCATCATTACATGTCAAGCACGCTGTAATGCAGTATTACATGTCAAGCACGCTGTAATGCAGTATTACATGTCAAGCACGCTATAATGCATCATTACATGTCAAGCACGCTATAATGCATCATTACATGTCAAGCACGCTGTAATGCAGTATTACATGTCAAGCACGCTATAATGCATCATTACATGTCAAGCACGCTATAATGCATCATTACATGTCAAGCACGCTATAATGCATCATTACATGTCAAGCATGCTGTAATGCATCATTACATGTCAAGCACGCTGTAATGCATCATTACATGTCAAGCACGCTATAATGTCAAGCACGCTATAATGCATCATTACATGTCAAGCACGCTGTAATGTCAAGCACGCTATAATGCAGTATTACATTTCAAGCACGCTGTAATGCATCATTACATGTCAAGCACGCTATAATGCATCATTACATGTCAAGCACGCTATAATGCATCATTACATGTCAAGCACGCTGTAATGCATCATTACATGTCAAGCACGCTGTAATGCATCATTACATGTCAAGCACTCTATAATGCATCATTATATGTCAAGCACGCTATAATGTCAAGCACGCTGTAATGCATCATTACATGTCAAGCACGCTATAATGCATCATTACATGTCAAGCACGCTGTAATGCATCATTACATGTCAAGCACGCTGTAATGCATCATTACATGTCAAGCACGCTATAATGCATCATTACATGTCAAGCACGCTATAATGCAGTATTACATGTCAAGCACGCTGTAATTCATCATTACATGTCAAGCACGCTGTAATGCATCATTACATGTCAAGCACGCTGTAATGCAGTATTACATGTCAAGCACGCTATAATGCCTCATTACATGTCAAGCACGCTGTAATGCATCATTACATGTCAAGCACGCTATAATGTCAAGCACGCTATAATGCCTCATTACATGTCAAGCACGCTATAATGCCTCATTACATGTCAAGCACGCTATAATGCATCATTACATGTCAAGCACGCTGTAATGCATCATTACATGTCAAGCACGCTATAATGTCAAGCACGCTGTAATGCAGTATTACATGTCAAGCACGCTATAATGTCAAGCACGCTGTAATGCATCATTACATGTCAAGCACGCTGTAATGTCAAGCACGCTGTAATGCAGTATTACATGTCAAGCACGCTATAATGCATCATTACATGTCAAGCACGCTGTAATGCATCATTACATGTCAAGCACGCTGTAATGCATCATTACATGTCAAGCACGCTATAATGCATCATTACATGTCAAGCACGCTGTAATGTCAAGCACTCTGTAATGCAGTATTACATGTCAAGCACGCTATAATGCATCATTACATGTCAAGCACGCTGTAATGTCAAGCACTCTGTAATGCAGTATTACATGTCAAGCACGCTGTAATGTCAAGCACGCTATAATGCATCATTACATGTCAAGCACGCTATAATGCATCATTACATGTCAAGCACGCTGTAATGCAGTATTACATGTCAAGCACGCTATAATGCATCATTACATGTCAAGCACGCTGTAATGCAGTATTACATGTCAAGCACGCTATAATGCATCATTACATGTCAAGCACGCTGTAATGCATCATTACATGTCAAGCACGCTGTAATGCAGTATTACATGTCAAGCACGCTATAATGCATCATTACATGTCAAGCACGCTGTAATGCAGTATTACATGTCAAGCACTCTATAATGCATCATTACATGTCAAGCACGCTGTAATGCAGTATTACATGTCAAGCACTCTATAATGCATCATTACATGTCAGGCACGCTGTAATGCATCATTACATGTCAAGCACGCTATAATGCATCATTACATGTCAAGCACGCTATAATGCATCATTACATGTCAAGCACGCTATAATGCATCATTACATGTCAGGCACGCTGTAATGCATCATTACATGTCAAGCGCGCTATAATGCATCATTACATGTCAAGCACGCTATAATGCATCATTACATGTCAAGCACGCTGTAATGCAGTATTACATGTCAAGCACGCTATAATGCATCATTACATGTCAAGCACTCTATAATGCATCATTACATGTCAAGCACGCTGTAATGCAGTATTACATGTCAAGCACGCTGTAATGTCAAGCACGCTGTAATGCAGTATTACATGTCAAGCACGCTATAATGCATCATTACATGTCAAGCACTCTATAATGCAGTATTACATGTCAAGCACGCTATAATGCAGTATTACATGTCAAGCACGCTGTAATGCAGTATTACATGTCAAGCACGCTGTAATGCAGTATTACATGTCAAGCACGCTATAATGCAGTATTACATGTCAAGCACGCTATAATGCAGTATTACATGTCAAGCACGCTATAATGCAGTATTACATGTCAAGCACGCTGTAATGCATCATTACATGTCAAGCACGCTGTAATGCATCATTACATGTCAAGCACGCTATAATGTCAAGCACTCTATAATGCATCATTACATGTCAAGCACGCTATAATGCAGTATTACATGTCAAGCACGCTATAATGCATCATTACATGTCAAGCACGCTGTAATGCAGTATTACATGTCAAGCACGCTATAATGCAGTATTACATGTCAAGCACGCTGTAATGCATCATTACATGTCAAGCACGCTGTAATGCATCATTACATGTCAAGCACGCTATAATGTCAAGCACTCTATAATGCATCATTACATGTCAAGCACGCTATAATGCAGTATTACATGTCAAGCACGCTATAATGCATCATTACATGTCAAGCACGCTGTAATGCAGTATTACATGTCAAGCACGCTATAATGCATCATTACATGTCAAGCACGCTGTAATGCAGTATTACATTTCAAGCACGCTATAATGCATCATTACATGTCAAGCACGCTGTAATGCAGTATTACATGTCAAGCACGCTGTAATGCAGTATTACATGTCAAGCACGCTGTAATGCAGTATTACATGTCAAGCACGCTATAATGCATCATTACATGTCAAGCACAATGTAATGCAGTATTACATGTCAAGCACGCTATAATGCATCATTACATGTCAAGCACGCTGTAATGCAGTATTACATGTCAAGCACGCTGTAATGCAGTATTACATGTCAAGCACGCTATAATGCATCATTACATGTCAAGCACAATGTAATGCAGTATTACATGTCAAGCACGCTATAATGCATCATTACATGTCAAGCACGCTGTAATGCAGTATTACATGTCAAGCACGCTGTAATGCAGTATTACATGTCAAGCACGCTGTAATGCAGTATTACATGTCAAGCACGCTATAATGCATCATTACATGTCAAGCACGCTATAATGTCAAGCACGCTATAATGCATCATTACATGTCAAGCATGCTATAATGCATCATTACATGTCAAGCACGCTATAATGCATCATTACATGTCAAGCATGCTATAATGCAGTATTACATGTCAAGCACGCTATAATGCATCATTACATGTCAAGTATGCTGTAATGCATCATTACATGTCAAGCACGCTATAATGCATCATTACATGTCAAGCACGCTGTAATGCAGTATTACATGTCAAGCACGCTGTAATGTCAAGCACGCTATAATGCAGTATTACATGTCAAGCACGCTATAATGCATCATTACATGTCAAGCACGCTGTAATGTCAAGCACGCTGTAATGTCAAGCAAGCTATAATGCAGTATTACATGTCAAGCACGCTATAATGCATCATTACATGTCAAGCACGTTATAATGCATCAGTACATGTCAAGCACGCTATAATGCATCATTACATGTCAGGCACGCTGTAATGCAGTATTACATTTCAAGCACGCTATAATGCATCGTTAAATGTCAAGCACGCTGTAATGCATCATTACATGTCAAGCACGCTGTAATGCAGTATTACATGTCAAGCACGCTGTAATGTCAAGCACGCTGTAATGCATCATTACATGTCAAGCACGCTGTAATGCATCATTACATGTCAAGCACGCTGTAATGCATCATTACATGTCAAGCACGCTATAATGTCAAGCACGCTATAATGAAGTATTACATGTCAAGCACGCTATAATGCATCATTACATGTCAAGCACGCTGTAATGTCAAGCACGCTGTAATGTCAAGCACGCTATAATGCAGTATTACATGTCAAGCACAATGTAATGCAGTATTACATGTCAAGCACGCTATAATGCATCATTACATGTCAAGCACGCTGTAATGTCAAGCACGCTGTAATGTCAAGCACGCTATAATGCATCATTACATGTCAGGCACGCTGTAATGCATCATTACATGTCAAGCACGCTATAATGCATCATTACATGTCAAGCACGCTATAATGCATCATTACATGTCAGGCACGCTGTAATGCATCATTACATGTCAAGCACGCTATAATGCATCATTACATGTCAAGCACGCTGTAATACCTCATTACATGTCAAGCACGCTATAATGCCTCATTACATGTCAAGCACGCTATAATGCATCATTACATGTCAGGCACGCTGTAATGCATCATTACATGTCAAGCACGCTGTAATGCATCATTACATGTCAAGCACGCTGTAATGTCAAGCACGCTGTAATGCATCATTACATGTCAAGCACGCTGTAATGTCAAGCACGCTATAATGCATCATTACATGTCAAGCACGCTATAATGCATCATTACATGTCAGGCACGCTATAATGCATCATTACATGTCAAGCACGCTGTAATGTCAAGCACGCTGTAATGCATCATTACATGTCAAGCACGCTGTAATGTCAAGCACGCTGTAATGCATCATTACATGTCAAGCACGCTGTAATGTCAAGCACGCTATAATGCATCATTACATGTCAAGCACGCTGTAATGCATCATTACATGTCAGGCACGCTGTAATGCATCATTACATGTCAAGCACGCTGTAATGCATCATTACATGTCAAGCACGCTGTAATGCATCATTACATGTCAAGCACGCTGTAATGTCAAGCACGCTATAATGCATCATTACATGTCAAGCACGCTGTAATGTCAAGCACGCTATAATGCATCATTACATGTCAAGCACGCTGTAATGCATCATTACATGTCAAGCACGCTATAATGCATCATTACATGTCGAGCACGCTGTAATGCATCATTACATGTCAGGCACGCTATAATGTCAAGCACGCTGTAATGCATCATTACATGTCAAGCACGCTATAATGCATCATTACATGTCGAGCACGCTGTAATGCATCATTACATGTCAAGCACGCTGTAATGCATCATTACATGTCAAGCACGCTGTAATGTCAAGCACGCTATAATGCATCATTACATGTCAAGCACGCTGTAATGCATCATTACATGTCAAGCACGCTATAATGCATCATTACATGTCGAGCACGCTGTAATGCATCATTACATGTCAGGCACGCTGTAATGCATCATTACATGTCAGGCACGCTATAATGCATCATTACATGTCAAGCACGCTGTAATGCAGTATTACATGTCAAGCACGCTGTAATGCAGTATTACATGTCAAGCACGCTATAATGCATCATTACATGTCAAGCACGCTGTAATGCATCATTACATGTCAAGCACGCTGTAATGCAGTATTACATGTCAAGCACGCTATAATGTCAAGCACGCTGTAATGCAGTATTACATGTCAAGCACTCTATAATGCATCATTACATGTCAAGCACGCTATAATGCAGTATTACATGTCAAGCACGCTATAATGCAGTATTACATGTCGAGCACGCTATAATGCAGTATTACATGTCAAGCACGCTGTAATGCAGTATTACATGTCGAGCACGCTATAATGCAGTATTACATGTCAAGCACGCTGTAATGTCAAGCACGCTATAATGCATCATTACATGTCAAGCACGCTGTAATGCATCATTACATGTCAAGCACGCTATAATGCATCATTACATGTCAAGCACGCTATAATGCATCATTACATGTCAAGCACGCTATAATGCATCATTACATGTCAAGCACGCTGTAATGCAGTATTAAATGTCAAGCACGCTGTAATGCAGTATTACATTTCAAGCACGCTATAATGCATCATTACATGTCAAGCACGCTGTAATGCAGTATTACATGTCAAGCACGCTGTAATGCAGTATTACATGTCAAGCACGCTGTAATGCAGTATTACATGTCAAGCACGCTATAATGCATCATTACATGTCAAGCACAATGTAATGCAGTATTACATGTCAAGCACGCTGTAATGCAGTATTACATGTCAAGCACGCTATAATGCATCATTACATGTCAAGCACAATGTAATGCAGTATTACATGTCAAGCACGCTATAATGCATCATTACATGTCAAGCACGCTGTAATGCAGTATTACATGTCAAGCACGCTGTAATGCAGTATTACATGTCAAGCACGCTGTAATGCAGTATTACATGTCAAGCACGCTATAATGCATCATTACATGTCAAGCACGCTATAATGTCAAGCACGCTATAATGCATCATTACATGTCAAGCATGCTATAATGCATCATTACATGTCAAGCACGCTATAATGCATCATTACATGTCAAGCATGCTATAATGCAGTATTACATGTCAAGCACGCTATAATGCATCATTACATGTCAAGTATGCTGTAATGCATCATTACATGTCAAGCACGCTATAATGCATCATTACATGTCAAGCACGCTGTAATGCAGTATTACATGTCAAGCACGCTGTAATGTCAAGCACGCTATAATGCAGTATTACATGTCAAGCACGCTATAATGCATCATTACATGTCAAGCACGCTGTAATGTCAAGCACGCTGTAATGTCAAGCAAGCTATAATGCAGTATTACATGTCAAGCACGCTATAATGCATCATTACATGTCAAGCACGTTATAATGCATCAGTACATGTCAAGCACGCTATAATGCATCATTACATGTCAGGCACGCTGTAATGCAGTATTACATTTCAAGCACGCTATAATGCATCGTTAAATGTCAAGCACGCTGTAATGCATCATTACATGTCAAGCACGCTGTAATGCAGTATTACATGTCAAGCACGCTGTAATGTCAAGCACGCTGTAATGCATCATTACATGTCAAGCACGCTGTAATGCATCATTACATGTCAAGCACGCTGTAATGCATCATTACATGTCAAGCACGCTATAATGTCAAGCACGCTATAATGAAGTATTACATGTCAAGCACGCTATAATGCATCATTACATGTCAAGCACGCTGTAATGTCAAGCACGCTGTAATGTCAAGCACGCTATAATGCAGTATTACATGTCAAGCACAATGTAATGCAGTATTACATGTCAAGCACGCTATAATGCATCATTACATGTCAAGCACGCTGTAATGTCAAGCACGCTGTAATGTCAAGCACGCTATAATGCATCATTACATGTCAGGCACGCTGTAATGCATCATTACATGTCAAGCACGCTATAATGCATCATTACATGTCAAGCACGCTATAATGCATCATTACATGTCAGGCACGCTGTAATGCATCATTACATGTCAAGCACGCTATAATGCATCATTACATGTCAAGCACGCTGTAATACCTCATTACATGTCAAGCACGCTATAATGCCTCATTACATGTCAAGCACGCTATAATGCATCATTACATGTCAGGCACGCTGTAATGCATCATTACATGTCAAGCACGCTGTAATGCATCATTACATGTCAAGCACGCTGTAATGTCAAGCACGCTGTAATGCATCATTACATGTCAAGCACGCTGTAATGTCAAGCACGCTATAATGCATCATTACATGTCAAGCACGCTATAATGCATCATTACATGTCAGGCACGCTATAATGCATCATTACATGTCAAGCACGCTGTAATGTCAAGCACGCTGTAATGCATCATTACATGTCAAGCACGCTGTAATGTCAAGCACGCTGTAATGCATCATTACATGTCAAGCACGCTGTAATGTCAAGCACGCTATAATGCATCATTACATGTCAAGCACGCTGTAATGCATCATTACATGTCAGGCACGCTGTAATGCATCATTACATGTCAAGCACGCTGTAATGCATCATTACATGTCAAGCACGCTGTAATGCATCATTACATGTCAAGCACGCTGTAATGTCAAGCACGCTATAATGCATCATTACATGTCAAGCACGCTGTAATGTCAAGCACGCTATAATGCATCATTACATGTCAAGCACGCTGTAATGCATCATTACATGTCAAGCACGCTATAATGCATCATTACATGTCGAGCACGCTGTAATGCATCATTACATGTCAGGCACGCTATAATGTCAAGCACGCTGTAATGCATCATTACATGTCAAGCACGCTATAATGCATCATTACATGTCGAGCACGCTGTAATGCATCATTACATGTCAAGCACGCTGTAATGCATCATTACATGTCAAGCACGCTGTAATGTCAAGCACGCTATAATGCATCATTACATGTCAAGCACGCTGTAATGCATCATTACATGTCAAGCACGCTATAATGCATCATTACATGTCGAGCACGCTGTAATGCATCATTACATGTCAGGCACGCTGTAATGCATCATTACATGTCAGGCACGCTATAATGCATCATTACATGTCAAGCACGCTGTAATGCAGTATTACATGTCAAGCACGCTGTAATGCAGTATTACATGTCAAGCACGCTATAATGCATCATTACATGTCAAGCACGCTGTAATGCATCATTACATGTCAAGCACGCTGTAATGCAGTATTACATGTCAAGCACGCTATAATGTCAAGCACGCTGTAATGCAGTATTACATGTCAAGCACTCTATAATGCATCATTACATGTCAAGCACGCTATAATGCAGTATTACATGTCAAGCACGCTATAATGCAGTATTACATGTCGAGCACGCTATAATGCAGTATTACATGTCAAGCACGCTGTAATGCAGTATTACATGTCGAGCACGCTATAATGCAGTATTACATGTCAAGCACGCTGTAATGTAGTATTACATGTCAAGCACGCTATAATGCAGTATTACATGTCAAGCACTCTATAATGCATCATTACATGTCAAGCACGCTATAATGCAGTATTACATGTCAAGCACTCTATAATGCATCATTACATGTCAAGCACGCTGTAATGCATCATTACATGTCAAGCACGCTGTAATGCATCATTACATGTCAAGCACGCTATAATGCATCATTACATGTCAAGCACGCTATAATGCGTTGTGGGTGGTCTACCCCGGGGGTTGGTGATAGAGGGGAGGTACGTGCCGTGACGTTGACTCCTCTGCTGCGAGTACACGGGCTGGACACCCAGACGCCGATGGCTCCAAGTAGAGGTAATTAGGGGAGAGTGCCAACCAGCCGTGCACGCCACATAAAGGGTGCACCGTGGCGCACCGCGAGGAGAGACAGAGAGAGACAGACACTGAGCAGAACCTGTTTATTTTGTTGCCTAGTAGAGTAGTGTTTTCTGACTAGATCTCCCCTGTCTCTCTGCACGCTCAACCCAACATCCCACGGTTTACCACAAAGGCCAAGACAATTTTCATCCAAAAGAGGTGCTCCTAGTGTCTGGGGACTTTAAGGCAGGAAAACTTACATCCGTTTTACATCATTTCTACTAGCATGTCACATGTGCACCCAGAGGAAAAAGCACTCAAAAAAACAAGTTGAGAACAAGTTCTCATTTACAACTGCGACCTGGCCAAATAAAGCAAAGCAGTTCGACACAAACAACAACACAGAGTTCCACATGGAGTAAACAATAAACAAGTCAATAACACAATAAACAAATCAATGACACAGTAGAAAAGAGAGAGTCTATATACAGTATGTGCAAAATGCATGAGGAGGTAGGCAATAAACAGGTCGTGTACAATTTAGCAGATTAACACTGGAGTGATAAATGAGCAGATGATGATATGCAAGTAGAGATACTGGTGCGCAAAGGAGCAGAAACGTAAATAAAAACAATATGGGGATGAGGTAGGTAGATTAGGTGGGCTATTTACAGATGGACTATCTACAGCTACAGCGGTCGGTTAGCTGCTCAGATAGTTGATGTTTAAAGTTGGTGAGGGAAATATTTTTTCATTTCATTTTCATTACATTTCATTATAGTACAACGGTTTAATTTGTCTAACCTTAGCAATTTCTTCTTAGCTAGCTACTTAGCCGTCTGTGTATAAAAGATAATTGCGTAATTATCGTATTCCGTCGTCTATCGTAGTCCACACTGCTATCTGCCCAGTAGCTAGCAAACGTCCACCGTCTACCGAATAGTAGTATAAACTTTTCATTATAGTACAACGGTCTGATTTTCATTTTCACTACAGTACAACGGTTTGATTTGTTTGATCTTAGCTAGCTACATAGCCGTCTTTGCATCAAACATAATTGTGTAGTTATTGAGGTTCGCCAGCCAGCTATTTTCGCCCTAACATAACGCAACGTAGCCAAACACTGCTAGCTAGCCAGCTTGCCACCGAATAGCAGCATTGTAGAAACGAGTGCATTACAACGGAACGACTTGATCAGTGTAGTGTTGGCTGACTACACAGTTGTCTTTGCTATCTTTGATTTGTATTTGTTCGATCTTAGCTAGCTACTTAGCTGGCTACATAGCCGTCTTTGTATCGGTGATAATTGTGTAGTTATCAAGGTTCGCTGAGGTTCGCTAGCCAGGTATTCTCGCCCTAACGTAACGTAGTCAACCCTGCTAGCTAGCCAGCTAGCCACCGATTAGCAGCACTGTAGAAACGATTACATTACAACGGAACGACTTGACTTGTGTAGTGTTAGCTAGCTACATAGTTTTCTTTGCTATCTTTCTATCTAAGATAATTGTGTAGCTTTGAGTAATTATCGGTTAGCTAGCCAGCTATTTTTCGCCTCCCGCGCTGCCGTCCTCCTACCTAGCCAACACTGCTAGCTAGCCAACTTCTACCGAATAGCAGCACTGTAGAAACTTACATTACAATAGGAACGACTTGATTAGCGTAGTGTTAGCTAGTTGTCTTTCCTGTCCTTGTATCCATGATAATTGTGTAGTTTAGAGAAATTTAGTGAAATTGTCGAGGTTACCTAGCCAGCTTCACTTTCAACAACGTAGCCACTGCTAGCCAGGCTACTTCACCAGCCAGCAGTACTATATCATTTTAGTCAATAAGATCTTGTATTTTATTCTTATTTTTTGCAACGTAAGCTTAACTTTCTGAACATTCGAGACGTGTAGCCCACTTGTCATTCTAATCTCCTTTGCATTAGCGTAGCCTCTTCTGTAGCCTGTCAACCATGTGTCTGTCTATCCCTGTTCTCTCCTCTCTGCACAGACCATACAAACGCTTCGCACCGCGTGGCCGCGCCCACCCTAACCTGGTGGTCCCAGCCCGCACGACCCACGTGGAGTTCCAGGTCTCCGGTAGCCTCTGGAACTGCCGATCTGCGGCCAACAAGGCAGAGCTCATCTCAGCCTATGCGTCCCTCCAGTCCCTCGACTTCCTGGCACTGACGGAAACATGGCTCACCACAGATAACACTGCTACTCCTACTGCTCTCTCTTCGTCTGCCCACGTGTTCTCGCACACCCCGAGACCTTCTGGTCAGCGGGGTGGTGGCACCGGGATCCTCATCTCTCCCAAGTGGTCATTCTCTCTTTCTCCCCTTACCCATCTGTCTATCGCCTCCTTTGAATTCCATGCTGTCACAGTTACCAGCCCTTTCAAGCTTAACATCCTTATCATTTATCGCCCTCCAGGTTCCCTTGGAGAGTTCATCAATGAGCTTGATGCCTTGATAAGCTCCTTTCCTGAGGACGGCTCACCTCTCACAGTTCTGGGTGACTTTAACCTCCCCATGTCTACCTTTGACTCATTCCTCTCTGCCTCCTTCTTTCCACTCCTCTCCTCTTTTGACCTCACCCTCTCACCTTCCCCCCCTACTCACAAGGCAGGCAATACGCTTGACCTCATCTTTACTAGATGCCGTTCTTCCACTAACCTCATTGCAACTCCCCTCCAAGTCTCCGACCACTACCTTGTATCCTTCTCCCTCTCGCTCTCATCCAACACTTCCCACACTGCCCCTACTCGGATGGTATCGCGCCGTCCCAACCTCCGCTCTCTCTCCCCCGCTACTCTCTCCTCTTCCATCCTATCATCTCTTCCCTCTGCCCAAACCTTCTCCAACCTATCTCCTGATTCTGCCTCCTCAACCCTCCTCTCCTCCCTTTCTGCATCCTTTGACTCTCTATGTCCCCTATCCTCCAGGCCGGCTCGGTCCTCCCCTCCCGCTCCGTGGCTCGACGACTCATTGCGAGCTCACAGAACAGGGCTCCGGGCAGCCGAGCGGAAATGGAGGAAAACTCGCCTCCCTGCGGACCTGGCATCCTTTCACTCCCTCCTCTCTACATTTTCCTCTTCTGTCTCTGCTGCTAAAGCCACTTTCTACCACTCTAAATTCCAAGCATCTGCCTCTAACCCTAGGAAGCTCTTTGCCACCTTCTCCTCCCTCCTGAATCCTCCTCCCCCTCCCCCCCCCCTCCTCCCTCTCTGCAGACGACTTCGTCAACCATTTTGAAAAGAAGGTCGACGACATCCGATCCTCGTTCGCTAAGTCAAACGACACCGCTGGTTCTGCTCACACTGCCCAACCCTGTGCTTTGACCTCTTTCTCCCCTCTCTCTCCAGATGAAATCTCGCGTCTTGTGACGGCCGGCCGCCCAACAACCTGCCCGCTTGACCCTATCCCCTCCTCTCTTCTCCAGACCATTTCCGGAGACCTTCTACCTTACCTCACCTCGCTCATCAACTCATCCTTGACCGCTGGCTACGTCCCTTCCGTCTTCAAGAGAGCGAGAGTTGCACCCCTTCTGAAAAAACCTACACTCGATCCCTCCGATGTCAACAACTACAGACCAGTATCCCTTCTTTCTTTTCTCTCCAAAACTCTTGAACGTGCCGTCCTTGGCCAGCTCTCCTGCTATCTCTCTCAGAATGACCTTCTTGATCCAAATCAGTCAGGTTTCAAGACTAGTCACTCAACTGAGACTGCTCTTCTCTGTATCACGGAGGCGCTCCGCACTGCTAAAGCTAACTCTCTCTCCTCTGCTCTCATCCTTCTAGACCTATCGGCTGCCTTCGATACTGTGAACCATCAGATCCTCCTCTCCACCCTCTCCGAGTTGGGCATCTCCGGCACGGCCCACGCTTGGATTGCGTCCTACCTGACAGGTCGCTCCTACCAGGTGGCGTGGCGAGAATCTGTCTCCTCACCACGCGCTCTCACCACTGGTGTCCCCCAGGGCTCTGTTCTAGGCCCTCTCCTATTCTCGCTATACACCAAGTCACTTGGCTCTGTCATAACCTCACATGGTCTCTCCTATCATTGCTATGCAGACGACACACAATTAATCTTCTCCTTTCCCCCTTCTGATGACCAGGTGGCGAATCGCATCTCTGCATGTCTGGCAGACATATCAGTGTGGATGACGGATCACCACCTCAAGCTGAACCTCGGCAAGACGGAGCTGCTCTTCCTCCCGGGGAAGGACTGTCCGTTCCATGATCTCGCCATCACGGTCGACAACTCCATTGTGTCCTCCTCCCAGAGCGCTAAGAACCTTGGCGTGATCCTGGACAACACCCTGTCGTTCTCCACCAACATCAAGGCGGTGGCCCGTTCCTGTAGGTTCATGCTCTACAACATCCGCAGAGTACGACCCTGCCTCACACAGGAAGCGGCGCAGGTCCTAATCCAGGCACTTGTCATCTCCCGTCTGGATTACTGCAACTCGCTGCTGGCTGGGCTCCCTGCCTGTGCCATTAAACCCCTACAACTCATCCAGAACGCCGCAGCCCGTCTGGTGTTCAACCTTCCCAAGTTCTCTCACGTCACCCCGCTCCTCCGCTCTCTCCACTGGCTTCCAGTTGAAGCTCGCATCCGCTACAAGACCATGGTGCTTGCCTACGGAGCTGTGAGGGGAACGGCACCTCAGTACCTTCAGGCTCTGATCAGGCCCTACACCCAAACAAGGGCACTGCGTTCATCCACCTCTGGCCTGCTCGCCTCCCTACCACTGAGGAAGTACAGTTCCCGCTCAGCCCAG